>NC_056735.1:1695608764-1695758764 GCF_019279795.1 Protopterus annectens
ATTTGGGATCCCTGTGTGAGGAAGCTATTGCAGCAGTAGAGTGAACATAGTTTTTTATGAACTTTGGCAATTGTTAGTGCTATATGTTTGTCGAATTTTAGGTTTTGGTAAATAGTTACACCTAGTAGCTTGGCTTGGTTTACTGGTGGGATAAGGGTATTGTTGGAGGATGTTATTGAAAATGACGAGGTAGGGGTGAAAGATATGGATGGGTGGAAAATCATGAGTTGGGTTTTAGATGGGTTTAGTATGAGTTGGGAGGAAATTAGCCATTTTTCTATAGTAGTGAAGGCTTCCTGGGTTCTACCTTGGAGTAATTATAGAGAGGGGGCTGAGCAAATAAGGGTGGTGTCATCAACATACTCTACTATATTAGTTTGTTGGGTAGCTGAGGGGATGTTATTGGTAAAGATGGAAAATAGGATGGGATCAAGAATGAATCCTTGTGGAACACCTTGTCCCACTGGGAGGAGAGGGGAGAGAGAGTTATGCCATTTAACAGCTTGTTGCCAGAGGGACAGATAATTTTTAAACCACAGTAGAGAGGAGTTATTCAGACTGAACTCAGATAGAGTCGATAGTAATTTGCAGTGGGATACTGTGTCAAATGCCTTTGACAAGTCTAGGAAGGCAACAGATACTAAATTGCCGAGATTTATTTGTTGGTTGACGCGGTCATTAAAGGATATAAGGGCAGAGGTGGTACTATGGTTTGGCCAAAATCCATGTTGGGAATTTGTTAGCAGGTTATATTGAAGACGATAATTCAGTAGTTGGGTGTGTACACATTTTTCTAAGATTTTTGATAGGGTAGATAGTATAGCTATAGGGCAATAATTACTAAGTTCTTTCGAGGATCCACCTTTGTGTAGGGGGACGATGTAAGAAATTTTCCAGAGAGAGTGGACAGTGTGTTCAGCTATGGATCTATTGATGAGTATGGAAATAGGGTAGGTGATGGCAGAGGCGGCAATCTTGAGGTAATCAGTGGGGAGTTTATCAGCAGCGAAAGTGGTGGGTTTCAATTTGGCAAGGCGTTTATGAATCAGGTCAGTTGGAACTGGTTTGAGAGAGAATTGGGTGTTGATCTTACGGTGACAGTTTTGTATTTTGGAGCTATTTGTAGTAATAGTGGTGGGGAAATTGTTGAATAAGTTTTGAATGGAGGAGGTGAAATAGTCATTAAAATGGGTGGCAATATCATTTTTATCACCCTCAGTGTTAGGGTTTGGGGAGGTGATTTTGCCTGGTTGGAGAATGTGTTGATTGCAGGCCAGAATTTTTGTGGATTGTTGTTATACATAGCCAGGGACCAGGGACTAGAAAGTCAAAGCTATTTTGTCATGGATAGGGTGGTATACTCCTGACATATAGGATATAAGGTAAGTGCTCCCATTGACAGGTTCAGCCAGATTATCCTGACTAGCTGCAGTTGTAATTACTACAAGTATAATACTTCAGGATTTTAATTTGACTGGCTGTCACATATTTTTGAGAATTTTTTGCTCCATCTAAACATGACAAATAACGTCTACTTGTGACATCACAGATACAATGATTTACTAATAGTTGTACATAGCCAGGGACCAGGGACGGTCTTTGGTCAAATGGTGCCCTAGGCAAAAGAGCTCCACAGTGTCCCTCCACACCACTCGGTGCCCCCATCCTGGTCTACCAAAACCATTCAGATCATTGTAAAAGCTCCCCTGCTAGAGTGGCACCCTAGGTGGCTGACTAGTTGGTCTATGCCTAAGGCCGGCAGTGCCAGGGACAAGTTTTATATAAAACTGTTTGTATCGTTTAGGCACTAGCCACACAGGATAGGAGTACATCACACAAGCTATAACCTATTAGCTATCAATAGGAGTAAATATGCAGAACAAGGATGAAAGATGAGATGTGGCCTGTTATAGCTTGGATGAAAAGCCTGTGATATACATTTATGACCCTAGCACTAGTTAATTAACAGTGATCTCTATGTTAAAGCAAATAAATAATGCATGCTATGTAAACTAGATATACATCTGACGAAGCTCGTTTACAGGTGAAAGTGCTCATTTATTTGTTTTTCAATAAAGAAGTTTTGATTTCTAAACAAGGTCCAATTGCTTAATCACTCTGGAGTCACAACTGAGTTTGTTTACAGTGCATGGTTCTTTTTTCCTTATTTTTTAGGATTCTCAGCCAGCAGCTTTGTTACACACAAGTGCCAGTTTTCCTTGTGGTCTTTTGTTTTTCCTTATAGGAGTGAGACATCTTACCCCCCCCCCCCAAGGCTGGACAACTATTGTGCCTCAACACAAGGATCTGTGCTTTCATATATTACACACACACACCATATATTACACACACACACACACACACACACACACATATATATATATATATATATATATATATATATATATATATATATATATATATATATATATACACACATACATGGGTCCCTTTCAGAAACCCGAATGCTCACTTACCCGATTTCCAAAATGCTGAGACGAAAAGGCTGATGACCACACAACACCAATGTCCGAGAACACCAACTTTCCACTCCAGGTAAGTAACTGCTTGGTCATCCTGTTGAACTTTGCCCCTTACCCCATGGTAGTGCGATCTTGGAGTTTGTATATTTAGGTAGGGGGGTATGGGGGACACAGCCTCCCACATGGATGGGTTTGCTTTCCTTCATTTTTACTTTTTTGTCAGGGCTAAATCTTTGTGTAGCAATGTTAATACTTTTAGGGTCTTCCAGTTAAGAGCTTTTCGTAATTTTGTTTCAGTTTCTCTGGCCATTACTTCATCCCATTTCATATCCTGTATATATGAATGTCTTACTATTTCCTTTACTTCTTCTATCCGTTCAGAATCTTAATTATATTCCATGGGGTCTTCATAGATATTTATCCAAAATGTGTTTATTTTTATTCTTTTTTGGTGGTCTTTCTGTTCGTTTTGCTTTGTCTCCCAATTCTTTTAAAATGTTTTTGGGTTATTAATGAATGGCTTATTTTATACTTTTCTTTTATATTCATCTGTATATCTTCTAAATTTTTCTGCCTGTGCTGAAATCTTTAGTTTATTATTTGCAATAGTGTACGATGGATCCTGTTCTGTTCTAATACGGCAATTTGCTTTTATCACATCTATGTTTCTAAGTGTGTTTGTTGAGCTGTTCCCTCTTCTATAATCTTCTAACAGTGACATGTTTTGTCTTAATTGCTTTATAATTTCCTCTATTCAATACTTCCATGGTGACAATTATTACCCTGTATTTTTGTGGTAAGATTTTATCTGTTACTAATTTTGCTGTACACTAATATATCCTATTTACTTCTATTAAATCACATGAATTTCTGTTAATAGTCTTGATTACTTGTGTTCATTTGTTTTCATAGGTTCATAGGTGTGTACTAGGTTAATGGCCCTGGAGCCTTTACAAGCCTAGCCCATAGAAGTGCCCTGGCATCATGCCACCCGACGTTAGTTCCCAGTGCCTCTATCAAGTAGAGCCACTGGAGTGAACCCAAGGGTGTACTTTCTATTACCCAGCCACTCATCAAGATTTGTCTTGAAGAGGGACAGTGAGGTGCTCTGCTTGACATGTATGGGAAGTCTATTCCAGAGCATGGGCAGTTTCTGGGTGAGGAACCTGTCCCTCCAGCATGTTCTGTTGATTGTGGTAATTAGGTTGAGGTCTCTGGAGCATGTGGTGTGGAGGGATTGGGATTTCTTTAGATGTAGCATTTCTAACAGAGCCGGGTCACACATGGCTTTGTAAGTCCAGCAAAGATTGCCTCTTAAGTAGGCGATATGAGGAGGAGAATAGCTGGAGTCTTTTGAGTCTGTCCGTGTAGGACAATGTGTTTAACGTCTAGGATCCTGTTCATGAGATACTCCTGTGGCCTCTCCAACTGTCTAGTGAGGTACATGCCAAATGGGGCATTATACTCGATGACTGGTTTAATGAGGGAAGAGTAGAGAAAGACGATGACCTCTTTCCTCCTGGATGCAAAGCCCTTGGTAATGAGATGGGCCACATAGAAGGACTTTCTCATCACAGTGGCAATGTGGTGGTCAAAGGAGAGGTTGCTGTCAGCCTGCGTCCCCAGATCTCTTATAACACCTTCAGTGTTCAGTGGGCTCCCATTTATCAGACTTCTAATATTTTCAGTCTTATTGACTTTTTGTAATTTATTTCTTTCATTGATCTTAATGTCTATCCATCTCTATTAAATCAAACAGCTCTTCCCTTACATATTTTTCTCCTTAAATATTTTTCTTCTAAAGTGAGGGCACATTCTTTATTCTCCGTATCCTGCAGACATTCTATAGAAAGTTCCATAACATATTCCTGTGGCATATTCTCTTCAGCTACATCCTATGTCATCCTTTGCTTTTTCATATGGGAACTCACTGGCCTATCACTCCACAGCATTAACTGCATCAGAGTTGTTACTGTTTCCTGCTCCTTCCCTTGCTGGGCAACTTCAACTGAAATTTTGCACTGGTTTCCTACTGAAGGCTCCAGAGTATCTTCATGTGGCATCTGATCAGATGCTTCCTATTCCACCTGTTTCTCCTTAATTTAGAGGCTCACTGTTCTATCATGCTGTGATATTACCAGAGTTGGATTTTCTACACTATTTTCTCTCTATGAATGAATTGATAGATGGATAGATAGATAGATAGATAGATAGATAGATAGATAGATAGATAGATAGATAGATAGATAGATAGTTAGATAGATTGATAGATACATGCATACATAACACATGCATATATATGCTAAGGCTATTTATTGAATCTTATGACCATTTATGTCTTGTCAGTACCCACCCTCAAACTACATCTTCTTTCTCCAGGAGGGAAATTCTAGTCAGTTTTAGAGTACATTTATTGACACCCATCTGATCATCTAAGTTATGTTTAAGGGAAGACAATGAGCATCATTGATAAACATGCAGGGAATGTTTATTTCAGCTATTTGGAAAGTAGTGGATTATAAACCTGAATCTTCACTGAATTTTATGCATCTGCTGGTGAAGATTTAGGTCCCTGGTTCTAGTACTGATGAAACCACTGGACCTGCAGAGATACAGAATGTCCAGGAGAACTGTCTCTCTAATGGCAAAGTAATCAAGACAGAAATCTCCCTTCAAAAGTCTGTAAGACAGTGAATACAGGGATATAGCTACCATCCTCTCTTGATAACTCAGGGACATTAGGCCTGTGATCTTTTTGTTTAAGAAACTTTAGGATTTTTCTAATTGTTTCATATATTAAGCAAGATACATCCTAAACAGGGCATCATAGCTGATAACTGGCCTGGTCAATACTGAGTATAAGACAGTAACTTATTCCTTTAGAAATTAGTTGTGCTAAATAAAAATATTTCCTGACAACTGTTGCCCCATTACAGTCAAACATGAGGTAAATATCAACCTAAGTCCTTAGATCTCTGATTGCATTTTCATTTTGTAATGGTGTGTTGTCTATACAATATGATGAGGGAAGGGGATGTCCACCAAAACTGATGATACTACATTTTTAACACTTAGTCTGTGCCCATTTTTAGTACATCAAAATTTTACAAGGGACAGCTCATTCTACAGGGTCTGGGTGTCAGAGGGTGACTTAACAATAACCCCCAGTTTGCATTTATCAGGAAACTTTGCTAGCCAGAGGTCTTGGCTCTCTTCTTGGAGATGTGAGAAGTAATTGCTGATAGGAGAGGTTCCATCTCCAATCAATGAGGGACAATGATAGCCATTCTCATACTTTCTAATGTGGTGCCTGCAATCTACACTGTGTGGGCTCTGTTTGTAGCCAGTGTGCTATGCATTTTATTACATATGAGTTTATTTTTAAAGCAGATAGCTTCTGTATGATGCCAGTATGAGAAATAGTCTAAAAGGCATTGACCAGGTCAAGTCTACAGCCTCCATAATCTTTTTGAATAAATTTACCAGATTCAGTTGACAGAATCTCCCCTTCACAAAGCCAAACTGTTAGTGATCAAGTCTAATAAGATTCTTGATATTATAGTTTATGAGGTCAGTTATAATGCATTCCATGGCTTTGCAGATGAGGCTTGTAAGAATGATAAGTCTGCAATAAACTGAGTTGGATGTAAGGTTACCCTTATGGAAGGGTATCGCCATTATAGTGATCAGCTTATCAGGGACAAATCTAGTAGGTAAGCTTAAGTTAAATAGTTTACGGATTGGGTGTGCAAGGACAAGTGTAGCACTATTAAACTACCAAGCACATTGCTAGGTCTCATAGAGGAAGTACTTCTGGTCTTGGTTAGCACATTCAGCAAATGATCTTTACAGATAATTAGGGGAAGTATAGGATAAAGGGTAGTTTTAGGGTTGAAGCTGGCAATAACTGTGTTAGCAAGGTTATTAGCAACACCTGTTGGATCATAGGTTCATAGGTTCATACTAGGCTATCTGCCCTGGGGCAATTATAAGCCTAGCCCGATTCTTTATGGCTTACGCCACCCCTTGATTTGAGTATACTGTGCCCTTTTTAAGGTTTAGTTTACTGTGCCTCTGTCTAATAGTGACACGGGAGTAATCCCTGGGACAAACCTACGATCCCCCATCCACTTATCGAGATTCTTCTTGAAGAGATTCAGTGAGGTGCTCTGCCTCACATGAACTGGAATTCTATTCCAGAGCGAAGGGAGCCTCTGGGTTATGAACCTGTCCCTCCAGCAAGTTCTATTTATTTCTGTGCTGAGGTTCAAGTCCCTCGAGCGTGTGTCTCTAAGGGATTTAGATTTACTGAGGTGGAGCATGTCCATTAACTCTGGATTTGACATAGCTTTGTATGTCAGGCATAGATCGCCTCGAAGTAGGCGGTATGCAACTGAGTAGAGCTGGAGTTTTTTTAACCGAGCAACATATGGCATCTGTTTGAGACCCTTGATCCTCTTGGTGAGATACTTTTGGGGTCTTTCTAATTGCTGCAGGTGTCGTGTAAGGTACATCCCAAAAGGGGCATTGTATTCTATGATGGGCCTGATGAGGGATGAATAAAGGGGCACGATTACCTCTCTTGATCTAGATGTGAAACCCTTCGTGATGAGGTGGGCTATGTAGAAGGTCTTTCTAACCACTTTGGCAATGTGGTTTTCAAAGGAGAGATTGCTATCAACTTGGGTCCCCAGGTCCCTAATAACTTTCTCTGTACTTAATGGGTTTCCGCCTATGTGGTAATTTGTGGGCACATTGTTTTTGCCAAAGGGTATGACTATACATTTTTGGCATTTAGCTTTAAACCATGGCGCTGGCACCAGTTATCTGTCTCTGTGAGACCTTTTTGAAGGATGTTTGTGTCAGCTGGAGGGTTGATTATGGCACCCAGTTTGCAGCCTGCGAACTTGGTGAGCCATAGTCCTCCCACGTTTGCCTGTACGTCGGAAAAGTATATACCGAACAAGAGTGGTCCCAGGACAGAACCCTGTGGGACGCCACTTGTGACCAGTTTTGAGTCTGACATGGCTCCAGCAACTCTCACTCTGTGGGTTCTGTCTTTGAGCCAGTTTGCGACCCATCTTGTGACATAGGGGTTTATATTTAAGCTGGATAGCTTATCTATGATGCCCAAGTGGGGTATTGTGTCAAATGCCTTTGCAAGGTCCAGATAGGCTGTGTGGACTACCTTCCCTTCATCTATGGCTTTGGTGACTGTTTCAAAGAAGTCAACCAGGTTCAAAAGGCAGGATCTGCCCTTGACAAAGCCGAACTGGGTAGGATCTAGTGTCTGTAGGTCCCCAATGTCTTTGTTTATGAGCTCCATGATGATCCTCTCCATAGCCTTGCAGACTAAGCTAGTCAGGCTTATGGGGCGATAGTTTCCAGGGTCCGTAGAGGCTCCACCTTTGTGGAGTGGGACCACTGTTGCTGCACGCCATTCTGTGGGCACATATCCTGTAGTGAGGCTGAGATTGTATAGCTGTTTTATTTGAGGGATTAGTTCCTCTTGTAGTTCATGTAGGATGCAACCTGGGACGCCATCTGGTCCCATGGAAGCAGTGTTTTTTGCTTTGGAGAGGGCAGCCTTCACCTGAGCATCTGAGATGTTTGGGAGGCAGCCCTCTGCCGGGATAGATACTTGCTCTTTGGGGGAGGGGTGGAGAAGTTTGCACTGAACCTGTCTGCCAGGATATTGGCGATGTCTGTGGGTTCAGTGTATTTTTTGTCGTTTAGAATCAACTCAGAACAAGTCTGGGAGTTGCATCCCAGGTTTCTAACATAACTGAAAAAGCCTTATGATTGTCTTTGGTGTCCTGTGCAATTTTTCTCTCGAAGCTGGCCTTGGAGGATTTTATGAGGGATCGTAATTTTTGCTAGTACTGATCAGAGATGCCTTCCTATTAGGGATTTTGCTCTATCATGTAGTAGCTTCCTCCTTCTGTTGTACAGTTTATTTATGGCAGGGGTCCACCAGACTGGACGCCTGCCTTTGGATGATTGGGTCTTGGTTTTGTTTGGGATAGCATGATCCATGCATTCCTGGAGATTTCCGTAGAATGCATTTATATAGGATTCTGCAGTTTGGGCTGTAGTTTCCACTGGCCCTGGGGCCTTGAAGGATTCCACTTCAGTTTTGAGAAGTGAGAAGTTTGCTTTTGAGAAGTTTTTCACTGTGGTTTTCTGGGCTGGGGTGGGGTCGGGATGTGGACATCCAGTGAAATTAATTTATGGTCTGATCTTACCAATGAGGGATATACTTCTGGTGTGGAGCATAGAGTCCCCATGTTGGTAATGATCAGGTCTAGTATGTTGTCCCCTCTTGTGGGAGTGGTGACTAGTTGTTCCATAGCATTTGAGTTTATAATTTCCAGGAATCTTTGGGCTAACGTGCTGGGGCTTGAGTAGTGCTTCCAGTCAATGTTTGGGTAGTTGAAGTCGCCCAATATAATGGTGTTCGGAGAGATCTTCATGTTCTCCAATGTTTTCAGGAAAGTCGAATGGGATTCCTGACTTTGAGAGGGTGGTCTGTAGGATGCTATAAACTGAAAAGCAGTCTTGCCCACTGTTAGTTGCACATGGATGGTCTCCGATACTTTGTGCAATGCCACTAATCTGGAGGTGTGGATATCCTTGATAAATATGGAAACTCCCCCTCCTTTTGTGGTTCGGTCCGGGTTTTGGGGCCGAAAGTCAACATCATTATGAAAAGTTCAGAGTAAAGCAGGGTATTGTTTCTTAGTATTTTAACATAGCTAAAGAAGGATTTATAGTAACCTTTGGTTTCAGAAGCCAGCCTATGTTCATGGGGTCCTTTAGTTGACCTGATAGTGTTTTGAGTTTTTTATTTTTATAATGCTTTTGATATTTTCCTCAGGAAGATGGGTTTTAGATCCTGATATAATTGAAGGTCCAGTGTCTTACCTACATTTGTAATATGCTTTGAAAGCTCTGATATGTCTCTGTGCATATCTCCGAGAGATTTAGATCTGAAGTCAGTCCTCCTGTATGTACCATTACCATGTTTTGGTTATAATTGTCTGGCATTAGGGTATTTAGGACACTTGTAATGTCAGAGACACTGGTACCTAAAATACAACTTATTGTAACCCCATCCTTGTCCAGCAGTATGAATGATGTATCTTTCTCCCTGACAATAATCACCAATCACTAAAATCTTTCTGTTGCTGCTGCTGCGGTTTGGTGGTAGATTTGGAGTGTTTTTGTTTATGGTGACTCCTTATGGTGGATGTGCATGACAAGAATGAATGGCCATATATTTGCTGAGATTTAATCTTCTTATATCAGGGAGGTTTTGAGAGTGATTTTTACAGTCTCATTGGAAGATATGTTGGCATGATTAGTGAAGTATTGTGGTGGAAGTGTATGAAACTCATAGGATAAGTTTTTAGGTGAGAGAGAAGCATCCAGATTAATTAGGCATTTACACTTCTCACAGATGGATTTATTATTGCTGAAAATATATTAATTATCTGAGAGCATGAAGTAGTTAGTACACTATCTTTGGAAACCTGGTGTTAAATGGCTGGCAAAGAGGTGAAACTACCAAACTGATCTTCCATCTTGTCTGGTGCCTATGTGTTTACATCAGTAAGTAAATGCAGCAGATGGAGGATGAAATTATAGTATAATACTTAAAATATATGGAAGGCAGAAGATATTGCAAACCTACTGGCTGAAAAATTTAGCACCAACTTTACCCCTCTCTTCTGCCTCTACCTTCTCTCAGGAAATACCATCAAATATAACTCCCCCAGCTATCACTAGGGAACATATCCTTAATGCTCTCTTTAAGGCATCAGTGGGCCCCAGACAATATCCCAGGATGCCTTCTAAGTAAGATGAAGCATGACCTATCAGGGCCTCTGGAATTGCTATTTAACTGTAGCCTCCAAACAGGCTTTGTACCTCTTGAATGAACAACAGCAACAGTCATCCCTCTGCACAAAGGTGGGCCATTTACAGGCCCATAAATCTCACTAGTCTTATACGCAAAGCCATGGAAAGAATTATCGTGGAAATGATCAATAGTGATACAGTAAATCTCTAGACACTGGAACCAAACTTGGTTTCATCAAGGGCAGGTCATGCTTACTCAGCCTGGTATACTTCTTTGAGAAGGTCGCTAAAGCAAAGGATGAGGGCAAAAGGGTTCATACTGCCTACCTTGACCTCCCCAAGGCATCTGACGCAATACCTCACTCAAGCATTGTTGACAAACTCAAGAGGTTATGTACAAACCTGTATGTCAACCAGTGGAGAGCCAACTGGCTGACAGACAGGACCCAGGAAGTTAAAATTGGAGAATCAAACTCTAGAAAGAGGCCAGTCACAATTAGAGTTCCTCAGGTATCGGTCCTTGGACAGTTCCTTTTTGGCATTTTCTTCTCTGAAGTCAAGCCCAATGTCAGTGGTCTCTGGATGACTAAATTTGCAAATGATTCCCACAAAAGGCTGACATAGACAGACAACTGGTGTCAGAGCCATGGACTAAAACCAAATATCAAAAAATGCATAATAATATACTTTGGGATGTCATTCACCCCTTGTAACTATTATATTGGCAATGCACCCCTTGGAGTTGACCCAGTAGTCACGGACTTGGGGACAAACATACACAGTAATCTAGCTTTGTACCATCACGTGTCTACAGTAGTGAGGAAATCATTCTAAGTTGCGCAACTTATAAAAAAAAGGTATGTCATCTAGGTCCAGGGAAGTCATTCTTCCACTTTATGCAGCATTCATAAGACCTATCACTGAATAGGCTGCCCCCTCTGGTATGTACCTAACCAGGCATATCCAACAAATGGAACGTCCACAAGGTTCCTCACTAAAAGAATACAGGGCATAAGTAAAATGTCCTATACAGATCGCCTCAAGACCCTATCCCTGTATTCTGTCTCCTACAGGCTGTTGAGAGGAGATCTATGCCTGGCATATAGAGCATTGTCAGACCCCACTCTGATGGACCTCCTGCATATCCACAAAACAAACAATGCTAGAATTACCCATTCTAAACACTTAAATCTTGCCTGTGATATAAATAGGACCTGCTGGAGAGACAGGTATGTATCCCAGAGACTACCCCATCTCTGGAACAGGCTCCCCATCCATATGAAGAGTTCCTCCATAACCCAATTTAAGTGTAACTTGGACAACTGGATGAGGAATAGGAAATTCATCCCTGGCTTGGCACCTATATCTCAAATGGACACAAGCAACTAGTAAATGGTTCATCTCTCATACCCCTGCTTGTAAATGTTTCCTCTCCCAAGCCGATGCTTACACTTATCACGTGTATGAAAACTTGTCAGGGATTTGGGATGCATGGCTAGGCTTAAAAAGCCCCTTGTGGTCGTTAGCCTAGTAAACACCTATGAACATATGAAGGCTCTCCATTAATTACTAGTCTTGTTGTAGATTATTGCAGATTTTAAAAGTAGAGGTTAATACTTCCAGGTATTTCACTGTGTACTAAGCAGATTGGAAGATATGAAAGAGAAGGTAACTCGTAATTTAGCAATCTGGGGGCGGGACTTCCCAATGGATCTTCTAGTGCTCACAAGTGTGAGCTGATAAGGTGAGACTGGAAAAAGCTTCCAAATTCAAATTTAGAGTGAGAACAGGCAACTCAAGAGCAACACAGACTGACTGGGTGGGCACTAAGTATTCTGGATCTATGGGATATAATGGGAGGGCAAATGTATTTACATAGCTTAAGGGGGATGACACCACAAAATGATACTTTTATACTTAGTGACAACAGCTAATGAGAAAGGAGAGGAAGGGAATTTTGTGGTACAATTAGCATAAAGGGCCAACAATAAGAGTAACTGAGCTTAAGAATGCAATAAGAATAGGCTGGAACGATAGGACAATTCTTCGGACACTAAGCTCTATTGGTGAGTGGCCTGGAAAGTACAATTGTGAAAGTAAGCTTAGCATTACAGTAGATGTTCAAATAAATCACTACTGCAGTAGCCTTAGCTGTATTGTTTATATCCTGCTGATGATATAACAGCCGGTCTAGCTTCTAAAGTTTTAGTCTCCTTTCACATGCCCCCATGCTGGTGGTTGCATGTGCTTCTAAGTAGAGAAAACTAGCAGCATGGGCACCAAATGCTTCAGCACTTTCTTGCCAACTGGAAAAAGGGAGGCTACAGTTTTGATAAGAAAGGCAAAGCTATGTATAAAGGTACAAATCCATACTGTGGCATGAACATAAAAACAAAAAAAGGGGATAGTGAAAGGGTCAGCTAATGCCACAGTAATTTATTCAAACATCTACTGTTATGGTAAGTTTACTTACACAACTGTACTATGTTTTTTTGTAATTACTGATGGACTAGCCTTAGCTGTATGTGTAGAATACCAAAGCTTATACAATTTGTAGGAGGAAGGACGAGGGTCCAGGATCCCCTCATGAATGGGTCTAGCAAAGTCTGTTCTAGATCTAGAAAAGGAATATAGTTTGTAATGTTTTGTAAAAAGATGTATAGAGGACCAAGTAGCTGCCTCTGGAATGCTTCTAGAGTCTACCTCTACCCATTTCCAAAAAGCCACTGAGGAAGCCAAGGTCATCATAGAATGAGTCTTGACCCTGCCTTCAAGGATCTTATTATTGTGGGAATAACAAAAAAGAAATAACAAGGAACAGTCATCTGGAAATAGTCTGTTTTGACATATATTGCCATTTTTTTCTTACCTTTATAGGAAATAAACAGCTGTTCAGCTTTCCTGAAAGGTTTAATTCTCTCAAGATAATACCTAAGCCACCTGCACTTCTAGAGTATGAACAATCCTTTCTCCCTGCCTTTTAGGTTCTGGGAAGAAGGCAGGGAGATGGATGGTTTGGCTTAATGTAAACTATGAAACCACTTTATGCATAAATGAAAGATTTGTTCTCAAAATAACCCTGTCTTTATGGAACATCAAATAGGATTGAGCAACCATAAGAGCTTACAGCTGAGATACTCCTCTTGCAGATGTCAGAGCAATCACTAATCCTATCTTCCAAGAAGTAAACCATAAATCAGCCTGATGTGTTATCTCAAAAGAAGGTAAAGTTAACTTATCCAAAACAACGTTAAGATCCCAGGTAGGTGCCACCTGTTTTCTAGGTGGAAGCATATGCAAAATCCCCTTTCAAGAATAGCTTGACCAAAGACTGTGATGAAAGAGGATAATCCATGGGCAGACTTGCTGAAATAGTCAAGAAATGAACGCTGACAGAGGAATATGAAAGGCTAGAGGATAATAACATACATAAATATTGCAAAACCAGTTATACAGGAAAACCTGAAAGGGCCCTGTTTTTTACTGCAGTACTAACTAGCAAATATATTTCATTGGGATCTGTATAGATCCCCAAATGCACATTCCACCGAAGCAGAAATCACCGAGCATACTTAACCGAAAGTGCTGTTCACTGAAGCAGCACTTTCGGATAAGTATGCTCGTTGTGCCAGTCGTACTACAGTGCGGATAAGGGAAAATTCCCTTTTCCCCAGTGTAGTCCGACCTTGGAGTGAGAATATTAAAGTGGGGGGGGGGTTGCAGTGGGGGGGCTTGCCCCCCTGCATAGACGTAAGTTTAATGTTGTTTTTTTTTTTTTAAAAACATACTTTACCGTAAGCGCTTTTTCATTGAAAGCACTTTCGGTAGAGTATGTTCGGTGATAATGGATTCGGACTTTTGATCTTTCGATCAAAAGTCCTAGATCCATTTCATTCACCATGATACAATTTCCTAGAAGCAGGTTTCTTTGCCTCCTTTAACACCCACTGCTCATCCTCAGAACAAAGGTACCTAAAAAATATCAGAAATTAATCATCCAAGCAGTCAGCTGTAGTTGTTTGAGGATTGGGATTTATCAAACACCACTGTTCTTATATGAGTACATCCAATCTGTGAGGAAGCTTGTGGTAGTTGTTCCTAGTCAATTCCAAATGAAGGGAAAACCACTACTGTCTGGGACAGAAGGGAGTCACCACAATGATCTTTGAGGATTCCTTCTGAATCTTCAGAAGTTCCCTAGATATCAGTGGAAAAGGTAAAAAAGCATAAAGGAACATTCCTGTTCAAGGAAAAGAAAGGCATCTGTCTTCTAGGCCTTTTTGCATGGAGTCCTGGAGCAGGCTTTTGCCAAATGATTGCAAAAAGGTCTGCCTGAGGAACTTCTCACAGATTGATCAAATTTTGGAAGTCTCCCAATCTAGTTTCCATTCATAGGGCTCTGCCTTTTTCCTACTCAGCTTGTTTGCCACACACTTTTGCTCTGACAGAACGCAAGATGCCAGCAGAGTGAGACTGAACCGTAAAGCTATATGCCAAGTTAACATGGCTCATCTGCATAGAGTGTAAGATCTAATCCCCCCTTGCTTGTTTATGTACAATATCACTGTGGTATTGTCTGTAACATCCTGAAGAGGTCCTAGAGACTACAGATTATTCAGAGAATTGATAACTTTGATAAGAGCTATGATATATTTTATGTTTATGTGCTTTGTTTTGCCTTTCCTGTCCCAGACACCTTGCATTTTATCCCCTTTGATACTGCTCACCAAGCAAAGTCTGAGGTGTCTGTGGTGACTGATTGTTTTGGAACAGAAGGGAAGAGGGAGAGACCTGGACTCAGGGATATATGCTGTTGCTAGCAAGTGAATTCTCTTCTTACAAATCCCAGGACTGAAATCTGAAAAGGTAATTGATATTATTGTTGAGAACAAAGAGACTTCAGATACTACTGTACCTTTATAATGTAAAGTCTTGCAAAAGATATCATTAGAATCATGGAAGCCATGAGACCCAGAATCCAACTGGTATTCCCTCACAATGACAGAAGAGAAACCATGCTCTCCTTTGAATCTGAATCAGAAATCTGAGGAGAAAAACCTGCATATGTCCCTTTCACAGTCCAGTACAGATTCAAAATCATGAACCTCTTCAGAAAAAGAGGAATCCTGTTTTCTTTTACCAGAAACTATGCTACAAGAAGGATCAATATCCTGTACAAGACCACGGACCAAGCCCAATAAATTACTCCTGTCCAAAGAAACTGGTGCAGGAATAGTTAAACGTTTTGTTTTCTGTTTCTTTTTAACAGGAAAGTTAGGGGAAAGAAAATTATTAATGGTAGTAATAGTTTCCTCAGAGATGGGTACAGCATTCTGGCTAAGCAGGAGTACATTCCCTGTCCTTTCTCCCATGACTGACAACAGTGGGTCCCTGGTGCCCACTGTGGGGACCCCAACAAGCACAGAGGATATGGATTACCCCCATTCTGTAGTGACTGTGTGAGAAAAAAGATGAGTGGTCTGAAAAACTAGCTTTGGCCACAGCAGCATCATTCACGCACTTGTGGCTGAGGCAAACTATAAGCCTGCTGTGGTGGTAAAAGCTGTTTAGTTAACTTTTTCTTTTTGGCTCTAGAAGAAAGAATGATCAAGGCAGTGGTAGTTTGTTCCATGGTCAAGGGGGAAGCTAAGCAGCACAAGTCAGTACAAATCCAAAGCGTTAAAAAGTAACTTTTTCCCAGTCAAAACACAGTAAAAAAGACATACAGTAAATATGCTTTTCCAGCCACAAAAGTCACAAAAAATAAATTAAACAGTTTTCCACATAAAAGTAGATTTAAACAAGTTTTAACAACTTTTAAACTGACAAAAAGTGCACTCCTGTTTAAACGTACACTAATTTCTCATGACTGTCATCAAAAACACAATTTCCTCATTTAAAAATATTTTCCTTAACAGGAAAGTATGATTAAAAAATAAATATCAAATGTGGAATGTTTTCCCCCAAAATAACTTATCTGCCCAGCAAAGGAACAGCACACACCGACCATCCATCCTTTTAAGCTCACAGAGGAACACTCTCTTTGGCAGCAGGAATGCTCTGAAGGGCTTGGCAACTAAAATTGTGTATTAGCCAGCACAGCTTGAGCTGCCTGTTTCACTGCATAGAAGGTGTCCTGAAAACTGGCCGAAAATTATATCCTTGGCAGGACATAACCCATGTAGCTTAGGCAACTGCAGCAGTGATCAATATGATGAACACACAGTACTGTGACTAACATTTTGTTTATGAAACAAGAGGTAGAAAATGTACCATAAATTATATTACGGAATGTGGTCAACAGGACAAGACTTCTGGACACACAACTCTAAAGTCAAAGACAGACATTTCACTCTTTCCACATCCCTATATGCAACACATTCGAATGATATAGATGGACTACTCACTCTTTCTGGCATTGCCTTCTGCAACCTCTGACTTCTGCTCTTTAGAATCTTGCATTCCTTGTATTTGGCTGGCAGGTACAGGACTATCTGGTTTAGGAGCAGGTTGAGGCTGAAGAATGGGACCTGAGTCAGGACTCCTACTTACTGTGCCATCTGCGAAAAGGACCTAAGAAAAAGAAACGGAAAGAAAATAAATATATAAAGATACAGTAATTTGCCAGAACACTAACTTAAGAATGTAAGGTTTAACAATAAAGAAAATGTCTTTCACAAAAGAAGAGAGAAAAATGTATAGTGATCATTATGGTCTATAGCATACCTAAAATACTATTTCAGTAACAAATATGAGAAAGCAGACTCTGAGAGTCAGCTGGGTGCTGAATCTGTCCAGTATATGGCTAAGAATAGGTGACTGACAAGCTCCATTTTATATGGCATGCCTCATTTCTACTTAAAAATAATGAATTTTGATTTGGCAATCAGATTATTATCACTATATCATGTATCCTTTTAAGGAATAATGTCTGAATGGAGGTGGGGTCCAAATGGAGAGAGGATAAATAAGCAAGTAAAGGAGAGTAGTATTGCTGGAACTGAATTCATCCCCAAGTCTTGGTGAGTACCTTCACTTGGTGAACCCTCTTTTTCACAAAATCTCACCAAGGCAACACTGATATATAGACTGTATTTTATATAGCATATATCATGGACAGAAGTAGGTTAAAAAATAAAAAAGATAGTTGGGTGCACAAGACACAGGATTAAAAACGTGCCCAATCCTGGTAGGTGTACTGGTGCCAGAAATGAAAAAAACAACAGTGTAGAATCCTCAAGACACAGAAACATTCCTACAATGGGGCTAGGCAAGGCCCAGGGGGAGGATGGCCTCCCGTTGTAGAAGGAAGCAGTAGTCCACAAATACTGACAGAACAAAAAACAGCCATAAAGGTGACAGAGTGGACTATTGAGGATAAGAAAGAAATTATGTATTGTTACTATTATGTAAGAAGCCCAGAAATTCCACACAGAAGATATACAAAAAGATTAAGATAGAAATTAGAGGGAAAAAAAATACTTGCACAAGAAAAACTGTCAGAAGCTTCAAATAAAAATTTGTGTTTATTAATACAACAGATTTAAGCAAAACATTATATAGACCAATAAACCTTGGGCCGTTTGGAAAAAAAAAGTAAATGAGGAAGTTCAAAAACATAAAGAACAAAATCTAGAGACCTTTGAAAGGCATAAGAAAGAAATATGGACATGGAGAAAAAAGACAGATCTGATATGGTACAATATTTATGCAAAGGAGAAAGCAAAATTAATGAATACAAAAAAAGCAGTCTCAAAGATATTCAAAGAGAAATACAGACAAAGGCATCCAGATATGGAAAATTTCACAATGCAAAAAAATAAGGTCACAAAGAGGGAATGTAGAACAGAAAATTAGTAAAGTAGAAGTTAAAAAAAAGTAAAAGCTGAAGTTATGGAATACCTGCAAAATGAAGGATTTAGCTTAGAAAGTGTAACACCGGTTATAACACAGCATGATGAAACATCCCCCAAGTAAAGAGAAACACGAAGAGCAGGAGACATCTGAAGAAGAAATATGGACATGGGAAAGAGAAAGAAATTTAATATGGTGCAATATCTATGCAAAGGCGAAACTAAAACTAATCAATACAAAAAGAGTAGCACCAAAGATATTTTAAAAGAAATACAGGCAAAGGCATCTGGATATGGAAATTTTACAATACAAAACAATAAGAAAACAAAGAGGAAAAGCAGAAAAGAGGATTAGTAATGAAGTTAAAGAAATAGAAACTGAGGTTATGGATTACCTGTGAAGTGAAGGATTTAGTGTAGAACATCTAACTTTGATAACATCTCAGCATGGTAGAGCAATGGATCCTCAAGTTAAGGAGAAACAAGTGGAGCTGGAAACACCTGATCAGTTGCCGTATGAATATACTTTGGAGCCTTCCACAGGGAACTGGTACAAAAGTTCAGTTGAAGGTGCACAGCAAGGGAAGGAACAGGAAAGTGTGGCAACTCTGACACAGTCAATGTTGTGGAGTGATAGGCCTGTGAGTTCCCAATATGAAAGAACAATGACTGACACA
The DNA here is from genome assembly GCF_019279795.1 of Protopterus annectens. Taxonomy (NCBI): domain Eukaryota; kingdom Metazoa; phylum Chordata; order Ceratodontiformes; family Protopteridae; genus Protopterus; species Protopterus annectens. The sequence continues at coordinate 1,695,627,638 of NC_056735.1, forward strand.
GGATGAAACTGAAGAGAATGTGGCACAGGAAGATGCTGTGAAAGTTTATATAGAATGCCCACAGGAAATGGAGAACAAAGAATGTACCCTCAGTTTAGAAGAAAATGATCTATGAGAAGAGTTGCTTGGTTTAATAGAGATGGACAGATATATTAAGATTGATGAAAGAAATAGACTACAGAAAGTCAATAAAGCCCAAAAAGTTAGAAGTCTGATAAAACAAACACAGTAATTAGGACTGTTCATACACAGTTATGCAATATAACAGAAGTAAATAGGCTACATTACTGTGTAGTTAAATTAATAACAAAGTCTTACCACAAAAACACAGGGAAAAGAACGGCAGAAATCAAATGTCATTATGGAAGTATTAAACAGAGAAAACTATAATGCAATTAAGACAAGGGTTGTCACTGTTAGAAGAGTATAGAAGAGGAAACAGATCAGCAAAAACACTCAGAGAGATAGACTTGATAAAAGCAATCCACAGTATCAGAACAGATCAGGATCTATCGTGTACTATTGCAAATAATAAACTAAAAATATCAGTATAGGCAGAAACACTTAGAATATATGCAGATAAATATAAAGGAAAAGTACAAAATAAACAATTTATTGATGACCCAAAAAAGTTTTATACAGAAATGGGAAACAAGGCAAAAGGAACTGAAACACCACCAAAAAAAGAAGACCTAGGTACATTTTGGAGAAATATCTATGAAGATCCTGTGAAACACAACAAAGATGCTAAATGGATAGAAAAAGTAAAAGAAAGTATAAGAAGTTCAAATGTACAGGATATGAAATGGGATGAAGTAACAGTCAGAGAGATTGAAACAAACCCTTACAAGCCTAGCCAAGAGTTTATCCCCCCAAAAATAGGTTTATACTAGGCTAACTGCCCCTGTGGGCCATTTTAAACCTAGCCAATTACCCCATGTGAGAATCAAACCCTGTATCTTGAATCTGTAAAATAAACACCTTAACCATTATGCCAACCTTCCAATAATTTACTTGCTCAGACACCATCTTAATCCCTCCAGATAATCCTGTTTCTGCCTAATTTGCAACAACAAGAACTTCAGTATTCAACTTTTCTCTCACTCCTACATCACTGTGACTGGTCACCACTCAAAACTCTATCCCTCAACACAGCTGTAGACTATTTCAACACTACCTTTCTTGATATTCTAAACAGACTAGTCCCTTGCAGAACTGCTAGAATAAAATCTCACTATGCTCCATGACTACGAAATTACACTAAAATTTATTAAAATAAAGAGACAAAGCCTGGTCACTCTGGTATACCAATAACAATCAAGCTAATCTAGATCTTTACAACAACTTTGCAACAAAGCCAAGTCCCAAGTCAGACAACAAAAAATCATTCTATACTACCATGCAACAACAGAACTACAACAATCCCAAGAAATTCTGGTCCATAATAAAAAAAAAAACTCCTTCAACCCAGTAATTAATCCTCCACTACCCCATCAACCATCTCAAACACTGACAGCATTGCTACACAATTCAACACTTTCTTTACTAACTCCATATGCTCTCTCACTAACTCATCTCAATACTCCACCAACACACAGAGTTACCAGCAACACTTTTTCCTTTAAACCTGTCCAAACTCTCACCATAAAAAAAATATTCTCCAAACTCAGACTCACACCTCTTGCAGCAGGCAACCTACCTACAGGTTTCCTAAAAATAGCTGCACATGCTATTGCCTATCACATCACTATTCTGATCAACTGCTCCATCTCAGAATACTATATCCCCTCAAGCTGGAAAATATCCTCTATTATCCCCCTACACAAAGGAGGCAATGCCACTGAGTTCTCTAACCACAAACCCACTGCTATCTTACCCGCCCATACCACAGCACCACAACTGCCCTCCTAAGCTCCATTAACACCATAAACCAACACAGAAATAATGAGCAATTTGTTTCTTCCATCTTCTTAGACCTCTTTAAAGCCTTTGATATGGTTTCCCAACAGAAGCTACTAGATGAAATATCAACTCAAAAACTTAGCCCCTGTGCTCTAGCTTGGTTCCATAGCTACTTATCTGGCCGACAGCAAGCTGTCAAATGGCAACAGGAACTCTCTTCCCTATTGCCTGTCACATTGGGTGTACGCCAATACTCTATCCTCAGTCCCTTAATTTTCATTTTCACGAACTGACTCCACTCATCAACTCCCTTAGCCTCCATTGTCCAATATGCAGATGACTCAGCTCTGATCTGTGCTGCTCCTTCCCTAAATCAACTTGTATCTACAATACAACAATCCTTCTTATCAGTCAAATCAAGGCTATCTGTATTACAACTGATTCTAAACCCTTCCAAAACCAAACTGATGCTCTTTCAACCCAGCAAATCACATGATCCCTCTACCCCATTCCAAATACATTCATCCAACAACACAGTTCATCAGGACTGAATGCAGGAATGGTTAAGGAAAGGTTAATTTAAATAAAAACAAAATTATTAGGTGTGCTAATTGTGAAAAACCTGAAATTTGACTTACACCTAGTGCAGTCTATCAAGAAGACACATATTAAACTAGGTTCACTGTATAGAATCAAGCCTTTCCTTACAAATAACACAAGACAAGATATAGCCCTAACTCATTTTCTCTCCATCTCCCATCTTCATGACCTGTGTAAAACTGCTCTAGCTAAGCTTGAAACGTGCTACAATAAAATTATAAAATTTGCTACTAACTCTACACAAAGATCTCACCACTGCACTGCTTTACATCAGCTACAATGGCTACAACTATCTCATCAATTAACATACACTCTATTTACCTTCACACACAGACTAGTCCACCAACCTCTTAAAACCCTCATCCTTCAAATACTTCAACCCTACGCTAACAATCATTGTCTCTGATCTTCCAACTAATCCTTATTACAAGTTTCCAAATTCAACAATAAAGCTGGGGACTCTCTCTACTCTAACTATATCTGCAAAATATGGAATACCATCCTTCAGCCCATTATAACCACTGTCAACCCATCTCACTTCAAAAAACTCCTAAAAGATTTTCTCTGTAACAACTGGCTCTATTCATGCTCTTGCCCTGGATAAAGCCTTCCACTTGCTCTATGCTCATTTCATACGCACAGCATGTTTTTATAACTTATGTAGTTACTACATACCCATATACTTCCCCCTATATATCACAACTCATCCCTCTAACTTCGCTCCACTTACTTTACCCCTTACTAGTATTTACTAACTCCCTCTGTCTGCTCAGCTGCTTACCTATAATCTCCCTCCTGTAATCTTTCTCCCTTCCTGGCTCCTTCTTTCCTAACTTCTCCCTTCCCTTCAATACTCTTGGCTTAATCTTCTTGTCTCAACAATTCTATTATAATATATCCAACACTGGCAAGCTTGCCTCTCCCTTCCTGCAGTCCATTTACTTACAGTTCTATTGGCCACATGACTGCACGAGCAAATTGTACTCTTACACAATTTTTCTTTTTGGTACAAACTGGAATATGCCACAATTATTCTAACCTCTGTAACTCAATGCACATCTATAACATGTATATTTTGTGTTTTATTTAAATGTTCACATATGATATGTATATTCTGTGTTCTTTTAAAATTTTGTAAATTGCTTCTGGAGCTTTTCTCCCCGGGCCTCAGCTGAAAATGGGCTCTCACCCAGTCTGACTATCCTAGTAAACAAAAGTAAAATAAAATAAAATTAATACTGAAATCAGTGTTGATATCTAGGAACAAAGTCCAAGCTATAAATGAATTTGATCTTCCTGCCCTAACTTACAGTTTTGCAGTAACTGACTAGGCCCAAAAGGTGTTGGATCAATCAGACAGAAAAACAAGAAGGATGCTTCATGCTTATCAAATGATTTATAAAAATTGGTGTATACCAAGATTACATATTCCCCATTCTGAAGGAGGTATGGACCTCCTTGAAATTGATTATATGCATAGATCTGCAATCATAGGATTGCATACATATCTGCTGACTTCACAGTTCATCAGGACTGAATGCAGGAATGGTTAAGGAGAGGTTAATTTAAATAAAAATAAGGTTAATACTGGTGGCCCAAGACAGTGGACTACGTACATGTTGGTTTACAAAGTCCATTGAACATGTGGGAGAAACAGACAAATGTAGGTTTTGTAAAACAAAATTGCAAAGAGTTGCACATCTTGTTGTTGGTTGTGATATATTAATGGCAGAAAGACTGTATATTGAAAGGCATAATAATATGTCAAGACTTTTGCATTGGGGATCGTGCAAACATTATAATACTGAAGTAGCTGAAAAACACTGGAAAGATAAGCCACAAATCATTACAGAAAATGAGGAAGTTTATATCACATGGGATCACATATTACCAACAGTTCAAAAAAATAGATGTAAGAAAGCCAAATATAGTAGTCCACGAAAAGACGACAAAAATGTCACAGATCATTGAAACTGCTACACCCAGTGACTACAGTGTCTTATGTACAGAGAGATACAAAATCATAAAATACCAGGATCTGCAGGCAGAAATAAGGGCAATGTGGAAGAAGGATACCCAGACAGTTCCAACAGTAGTAGGAGCAACAGGTCTTATAATAAAGAGTTTACAACCGTACTTAGATATGTTACTGATACATGTAACTCTGTACAAATTGAAGGAGGACTTATTACTGGACACATTGTGAGTGCTGCGAAGAGCACTTTTGGCTAACATCAAAGATTGAAACAATACTAATTTCATGAACTTTAATCATACTTTTACTTAGTAATGGGGTCCATTCCTGTCAAATATTGGAAATCCAAAAGACCTAGAGAAATAAAAAAGCAAGAAACCATATTTTTAACATTTCAAATGATAAAGATAAAGGATTTTGACAAAGACAGAAAAATGTTATCAACTGCCATTGCTCTATAAAAATATATTAAAAGATAATGCAAAAAAGACTGAAAAGAAAAATAACCTTGTTATAGCAAGGCTCATATGTAAGAACCTAGATACAGCAAGCTTTTTTATAGTAAGGTACATACACATAAAATGAAAGTTGTGTACGTACCATAAAAATAAATCTGTATTGTTTGCTTCCATCCTCAATGACTGGGTTACTGGATCTGATTAGGATCCAACTTCAGCTACTCTCAGACTTTTGGATCTAATGCTCAGGCTCTTCCCCTTCCCAATAACCCCCTGCAAGAAGACAGTGTTTTCTCAGATCAAGTTTGCCTATACAGTAGCATAAAGTTAATTACTCTCTGCCACAAATACCTAAATACCTCATAGGATGAAACAGCTTCCCGACTTAGAGCTTGAAGGGTACATGATGAAGACAAGGTAGTTAATAAGCATGGTAACCCCAGTAGCCATGAAGAAATTTAAGGATGGGGAAGGAAGGAGGGAGGGAAGTTGAGGAAGGACAGAAACAAACACTGATCTATCATTATGGTAAGTACCTAACTTTTGTATCTGATGTTGTCTCTTCCATCTGTTCCTCAACAGTTGGGACAGAGTGTCCAACTATTATCAAACTTTGGCTGCCACATGGAAGGATATTTTAGACCCCTTCTCTCTGTAAACATGTGAAATATAATCAGATAATCCGTGAAAGAAAGTCACTTTGATACTCCCTTCCTCAGTTTGGCTGTGGAAAAGGAAACAAACAATTGATCAGTCTTCCTAATATTCCTAGTGTGATGCAAGTAAAAAACAAAGTTGGTGATGTATGTCCAGCAAATGTAACATGTTGTTGTTGTGTCTTTCGGCTTATCCCGGTTAGGGGTCGCCACAGTGGAACTCTGGTCCACTAATGTTTGGTAGTGGATTTTTATGTGCCGAGTTACCAGCCCTGATGCACAACCTTCAATGAAGGCATGCCCATTCACGTATGCCTCCACACAGAAGACGGTCTAGCTGAGAATCGAACAGGACAACGTCTTGCTGTGAGGTGACAACGCTACCGCAGCACCACTACCGCGCACAAATGTAACATGTATTCCCCTTTATTTGTGAAACTTGGGAAGAAAACAGAAAGACTGATGGACTGATTAACTAATGATTCAGAAGCTACTGTTGGAAGGATTAGTTCTTAGACTAACTCCATCTTTGCGGAAGACCAAATAATGAGGTTTACTAGCCAGAGCATATAGTTCCAAAACCCTCCTAGCAGAGGTGATAGCCACCAAAAATAAGTCTTCCACTAAACTCTCAATGTGGGGAAGCCTCCCACATCTAACTTATATATACCTACTGTACGGTCAGAAAACAGTGGGGAAAGGCAAATTAAGTTTTACTGATTCAGCTTTTTCAGCAAAACTACTTTGCACATTAAGAACTCGAAGAAGTGACACTTGTAGGGTTGTTGCATTTCCTACGAGAAAGCATTGCCTTTGATTTATTGAAGCTGAGGATTATTTTGAGTTATTCAAAGATAAAAAGCCATTAGTATGGCAAATGATGGAATGCCAAGTCTATTTGCAACTTAAAATATTCACTTTCTAAAAAAATTACATTGTTTGTTTGACTTTACATTACATAATTGTTGTGTATCATCTTGATAAAGATATAATAAATTGCTATGACTCTGTTTAGTAAAAAGAAATAACCCAACACAATACAGACTTACAAGTATGACATATGTGCTAGAAAAATGTTAAGTAAATAGTGTGGGAAGAAATAGCCAGGGAATTGTTATGGCTAGGCTTGTATAGGCCCTCAAGCCGATAGCCTAGTTACAACCTATGAACCTTAAAGGCTATTGCACAAGTTAATTGGCATTTTCCTTACTGGGTTGGGAAACAGATTCATAGATCAACATTACAAGACATACTTTTCAAAGTGGCAGGTTGGTGTAATAAAACTAAAATAAATAAAAACAACAATTCTCCAAATGTCAGGATCAAATTTATATAGGGAAAAAGTGTTAACTTTTTCATTGAATAAAATTGTTTTGTATATTCAGGCAATGTTGGTTTTGTTTGTTTTATAGCAACAATGTTTACAGTTGTCAGTCTATTTTTTTTCTAATCTGTATGCTCTCGTCTTTGATTTTCTACATGACGTTAGTAAAACATTTGATTCAATTTCACTTAATCCTCAAAGAAAAAGACTAAAGACCTTGGCACTAATCCATACCACATTAATCCATGTAATATGAGCTGGATCAACAACTGGTTACAAATATGCAATGAAGGTTAAAAAACATGTGGTTAAGTTAAATTTGCAATCTTGGGTACTATAGCTTATAAAAAAGACTTATTGTGCAGTACCAAAGGGTCTGTAATAGCTATAATTTAAAATATATTTTTTCAGTTAAAGAACAATTATTTCATATGTTTTTCCTCAGTTAGAGAATGATTAGTGTTGTCTCTCCAAGTTTGCTGACAATTATAAATGTGGAGCAATTATATCAAACCAAGATGATACACTAAATTTCAAACTGCCCTAACCAAATTTGAATTCTGGTATAACGAATAAACCAAGAGAATCTGAAGTAATACATTTTGAAAATATTTATATTCTAAGTATGTCTGAAGAATGGTATATTGAATACTGTGAAATACTATAATAATGTCGGTACAATAATAGGAAGAAAACAGATTTTAACATTAATGCTTCCTTTGTAGTAAATATCTTTGAAATTATATATTTGCTACTAAAATGTTGTCTTATAAAAGAAGCAAAGTTATACTTCCTTCATTTAATGCTTGTTTATACCAGTAAAATATTATATGTCATTTTGCCAATATAATACACCTCAGTTAAGGCATAATAACAGAGTCCAGATATATATTAATTGTAGACTACAATACATTAGAAGTGAAAATTATAATCAAAGATTAAAGATCCTTTCATTGTACCATGTTAGGTATTGGTTTGTGACAGAAAGGTTATATAAAGTTTTTTTTAAACCATTAAGGATGCTGTTATTCCGTTTTCCTCCCCATCTCATCCATTCTACCTGTCCCAGTGCTGCCATCCATCAGCAGGTCTACATGCTTCTCCTTGCTCCCCCAGACATCTGAGTGAGTTGGAACCAGTGTGGATCTTAAAGACATTTTGGGGGCACAGCTGGCAAATGCTTCTGCTGCTGAGGTAGTTTATATTATAACCTATCCTTGCCCATCCCCACTCTTGTGTTTGCTGACAACATCTGAGGGTTACTTCCCCCTGTGGACCACGCCTTCTTTCAGAGACCACCTTCAATTATCATCATGCCCCCTGGATGGACACACCCATCTCTCCTGCTAATTGAACCTGGGTCGTCTGGGCATTAGTTAGGGCTTCATCCCTCTATGCCACGGTGCACGGTTCTAACAGCTGCAATTATGCTTGAGCTAACATTTGAAGTTGTATACACTACTGAAGGAAAGATGTACTGGTATAACCCCTTTTGGTCTTACCTACCCATTATAGTAAAAAATGTAAGTGTCCTTTCTTATATGAAACAGTAAAATTCAGCACAAAAAGCCCAATGAAGTAGAGCACACTGATTTATCCAGAGTCAGCACACCACAAGGATGCAACATAAACACTTATATCCACAAGTACGTTTTCGTCTACACAGACTTCTTCTGATGCATAACTATATATAACTCACAGATAGCAGTTTAAATACTTTTGGTTGAGTAGTGCACCTCCAATCATAATGCAGCTAGTTAAAATGTAAACTAGTAAAAACTAAGCAAATCACATGAAATGACAATATATATGCATTAAAAACATATAAAAACACATAAGACTTAAGAGATACCCTGGGATTCATGAAGCTTGCGCCAGGTGCAAGTGTAGCGTAGGTGGTATAATGCCAAATATGGCCGTTGAGTGATTCAGGTACGATCCAGTTCCACGTGCACTACCGGTGTACACCAGAACTGCGAAGCCCTCAGCTTAGGTATGCTAATCACCGCATGCGCAGTGTCACACCATGCAAATGAAGGTACATAGCGATTCATGAAGTGGTGCAGGCAGAGCATAAGCCCACGGAAATGTAAACCAAAAAACACGGTTTACATTTTCCCAAACAGAACATCGGAGCTATGAAAGCAGACCAGACTCATGTATTACAAGGTTAACATATGCCAATGGCTAAATACACAGCCAATGGCATAAGAAAAGATGCACAACACCTAAAAATCAACATTTAATGTCATGTCCACAGTAACGCAAAGTACAGCCGCAGGGCATGTGTGCGCAAACTGGAACACAAAGAAAATATATACAAATGTCATAAAATCACAATGTAATACAAATCAGGATTTCACCATAATACTTAATGGTATGAATGGTACACCACAACCAAGTTGCAAGGGTTGCTAAGGGTCTGGGACAGTGTTCGGCACGGTAACTATGAATTAGTAGTCAATGCCATGCAAATGAGGCAGGTAATACTGAATCACAAACATCCCGCCGGATTAAGGATGTACCATACGGCGCAGTGCTATAACACCGAGGAGTGTCTCAGAGGTATACATGACATCAGCAGTGGGGTGTGCCACCGTACTTGTAAGCACATTGGAGCAATGCAAATCTGGCCTGGCCGTTGCTAAGCAAAGCCGAAGGACAGGGGTGGGGAGGTAGGTATAGCATTGATTAGCTGAGAGCACATATGGTGCCCGAAAGCGCATGTGTACGGGGATGAAAACGTGCCTGAAACCCGGTAAGTGGATGCACGCGCCGCGAACCATAGCACAAATAGGAAGGTCAGGGGAAGAAAAGAAGGAAATGCTGCAGTAGGGTAATTGGAGTACAACTGAGCAATTAACACCTATTAACTCACAGCGGGCAATCGAAGACAGCTGACAAGTCTGCTCGCAGAAACCTGCAAAACAGGATAGGGGAGGTGTCAGATTGCAAAGAAAGGAGAACTGTCATAGCAGAGCAAAGCAAACTTACAGTAGACTGGCAATAGAACACATTACGCAAAATAAACCAGGCCTAGGAAAGTACTAATGAAAACAGGCTGCAGGATGCATGCCAGAAAATGGTAGGTGAAATGTGAAGAAATGTAAAGGGAAGGGCAAGAGGTAATCCACGGCAGCCAAATGTAATTCAACACCAAAGGCATCACAATAGTAGTTCCTGTAGTAAAACACATAAGATACTCTGTAGCTACGATCGTACATACACACCCTATGACATCATCGGTGTTCACAGCACAATAGTATAAAGTGTGAAAGCACCCTACACACACCTGTGTATTCCCAAACACTGCACCATAGGTGTAAACACACAAGGAACTTTTAAAATGTACATGTTGGGAGCTGCCATAGCTGTGATTCATCACCATGTGTTAGAGATGACGGTGTTGTGGAGGATGATGCTGACAACCACCGCAAGCCACAGAGGAGGAGAAGAGTGTTCAGACCAAGGGTAACCTACCAGGGGCTACATGATCTGGAGATAGTAGAGCTTTACAGGGTGGACAGGGACATCTTACAGCAAATAGTTGAGCTGTGCCGGCCACGCCTGAGAGCCAGAAACAACAGAGGGGAACCCATCCCAGTGGACACGAAGGTATGTGTAAGCTTGCGAATACTAGCCACAGGTACCTTTCAAAGGCCAACTGGAGATATAATGGGGATCTCACAGGCATCAGCATCCAGGGTACTACACCAGTTCCTGGATGCCATGTTACCACATGCTAATGAGCATATATACTTCCCCCGAACTCAGGAGGAGTTGGCCAGCAATATGCGTCTCTTCCACCATGTGGCACACTACCTGGAGGTACTGGGTGTGATAGACTGCACGCACATACATATCAAGTCACCACCCAGTGAGCATGGTAGGCGCTACATAAATTGCAAGGGATTCCACTCCATCAACTGCCAGGTCATGTGCAATGCCCAGGGCATTATCATGGATGTGTGTGCTGGCAGCCCTGGAAGCTACCATGACTCCCATATCTGGCATGCCTCACAGCTGTATCAGGTATTTGTCAGGGGGGACATCTCACATGGCCACGTTGTGGGGGATGCTGGCTATGCACTGGAGCCGTGGATGATGACTCCCATCAGAAATACACACACACCCATGCAAGAACGCCATAATGAGGCACATGCACAAACCAGAATCATCATAGAGCATGTGTTCGGGATGCTGAAATCACGGTTCCATTGCTTGGACACATCTGGTGGAGGCTTGCAGTACTCTCCAGGCATGTGTGCCCACATCTTCATAGTATGTGCCATGCTACATAATATGATCCTGCGGAAACAGCTGCAGCAGGGACAAAATGGTGAAAGCCCTCATAGCCCACCACAGTTGCCAAGGCCATCACAGGCACAGAGGGATTCAGACCATGAACACCCTGTGCCAGCTCCAGTAGGCAGACAGAGGCATGCCCAATATGCCTATGTCTTGGCAAAGAGGGAACATATAGCACATACTCTGACAGAGTAGGCCCCTACAGACTGACACACCTCTCCACCTGCACACACAGTAAAATGGATGGCACACACACACATGACCACCTGTAAATTGTAATGTATAGGTGGCCTACTGTGTGAATCCTACATAGGCATCCCTCAAACACTGTACACACAACAGCTATTGAAACAAGGAATGTCAACACCTGAACAGTACATGCACCTATCAGCATATGTTGGTGCTGTGTGTATAGGTTCCTAGGTACATCGGTAGGTACACGCCCGATTGTCAGAGGCCATACACCAAACGAGGAAAACAGTGTCAGCTATTGCCACAACATTGAGTAACCAACTGTCGCTCAGTGGAGCAGAGGCAATTGCGGGATCACATGTGTGTAAGCACTGTTCTCCACACACTCTGCATGAATTCCTTGCTGCGTTATTGAGGGGCTCCACATAATGTAATCATGGATGTCGTGTCAAGGCATGGGGTGTACCCATGACAGGTATCCGTCACCCCAGCATGCTCCACTTACGGTCGTTTGAAGGTGTAGCACATTATCGTGTGTGGCTCACTGTGATATACATACCCAATGCTGGAGCACATCCAGTAAACATCACATGGACATACCATTAATTGGACTCATCCATATGTAAAATAACTGAGTTACCCATGTGATTGCAGTATGGAGTAACAGCCGTAGTATACTCCACATACAAAATGCCATAACACGTGTACAAATCCCAGATGCCCAAGTGGTAAATGCAGTGACCGTCGTGCATGTTCCCGGTCCCACGTCCTGCAAGGGATGTAACGTAATCCCGAAGGCATGAATAATGCATGTCGGATGCAGGTCATCAAATCATGTTTAGCAAACGTTAGCGGGAATATGCGTTGCCCAGTGCTGGTAAGCATCATTTAAATATGACTATACGGATATGCATGAAACAGGGCTAAGCTTCTCTGAATATCGTGCAGATTACGGACAATGATGTCCAGAACAGGTGAAACCAGCATTATTCACCCCTGTACTAATAGTGCCTGCTCTGAAGGGTAAAATGACCACTGCCAGGAGTAGAACATGCAATCATGTATACAATCACCTAACACTATGGTAGCCAAGATGTACCTATGGCAGGTGTGTAATTTGACAGGTTCAAACACAAACGTGCGGAGTCCAGGAAACAGTATACACTGACAAGTACACAATGAAAGGTGTATTCTGCCTGTCACTCTCTCTGTCAGATATATATATATATATATATATATATATATATATATATATATATAGAAAGGGTGATAGAGAGATATATGTTGATATATATGGATTCACCGATATCTGCAAATATATAGCTAGGTCAATGACATGTACACAACCATGGAGGTACAAATAAATAGGATACTGCCAACTATGGAATGTGTCACATACAGACACGCGTAACCATGAGGCTGAAAGACCGAAAGAACACAGTACCGGAATACTAGAACCACGAGTAATATTATCACGATATGAAGGGACATTTAGATACCACTGCCAGTGTTGCGGTCCACGTAGGTACTGTGTACAACTGTGTTTGTGATTGCCATAGTCTGTGTATGTGTGTGTTGAGGGTGCCATGTGTGTGTCCGTGTGACTGTAATGTGTGTGTGTGTGTCTGTATCATGTGTCTGTTAGTGCCAACTCGGAGGTAGATTATTACGGTAGGTGTGGTTATAGCTAGCCGTAGGCATACGGTTACCACCTGTCCCACATTAGGAGGGACAGCCCCTCCCTGGGCAGTTGTGACCTGACATAAAACATTAAAAAGGGCAAATGTCCGAGATTGTAGGACATTATTATGTCCCATATATTATGTAATAGTTGCATTAAATAGTTATGCCTGTATGTAAGAAACGTAAATGTTACATGCAATATAAGTAGCCAAAGTCCTACAACAATAAGTATGCATTGAGGATAAAAGTATGTACTATCCTGTGTACTGACTGTAGGTATGTGTCGGCCTGTCAACACCGATGTGTGTCCCGCAAGTGTCCCACAATGGCCATTTGAAAAGATGGAAACCCATTCCAAAGAGGTTCAGTTACCAACACAACTGCAATTAGTGCAAATATCTGGGAAAGAAATACACGGGACAGCTGTCATTTAGTAACATCCCTTTATATATCGCTGTAATTCCGGAGGTATGGAAGTATCAACCTCACCTGCATACTATATAGAAACCAATTAACAATGACCCAATGTATATGCCCGTAACAAAAGTCTACTAACTGATAGGTCTTTAATTAGGGAAGGAGCCCACACACATATATGGAATATGTAGAAATGCAAGCTCCACATACCTGTATATGCTATGTACACCCACCTACATCCCCCACACATGAAACTATAGCAATACAGACTGTAATTACAGCACAAACATCCAGTCAGTCAATTACATCTGCAGAAGCTTTAACATACCTTGTGAGAGACACATTTTAAAGGCGCCATGTGAAATTGTAGCCGTTGTATAATGGAACAAATGGCGATGTTACAGGTTTTGTTTGCAATAGTTCCTTATCAGACGGTTGGGATGACAGGTACACTCACATGTAGAACCACATACTCTAGCCGTCACACACAATCCACGGGGGACATGAATCCAAACTATCCATGTATCTACACATAGCAGTTGCAATTACACACAACAAAACACAATACAGGCCGTCTCCCCAAAGGTAGGGCAAATGGGCAATGCCCAAGTGGAGAATTCAATTATACCCCACTGTTGCTGTGTAATTGGCGAATGAAGTAGCTGCACAGCTGATGTGCAAGTAATAATTCACTCAGGAACACCAATTGGCAGCAGGAAACCACAAGTTACAGGTATCAACGTATATAAGGATGACTTGCCAGACATTCAAACCATATGCTCATAACATAGAACTGTTTAAACAGTGTAAGAGAGATAGTTACGAAAGTCTGGAATGATAACAAGGTATGTAGTACACTCAGTATGTAAGTGTATGTATAGCCTGTTTTGTATTAATTATGTTAGTGTATGTATAGCCTGTTTTGTATTAATTAAAAGTGTCCGCAATGCATAAAGTGGGAAAAGGTATTATGTAGTGATGTCTTGCTGAGCATAGTAACGCTTGTAGAAATTGTGTGTCCTGCAGTGGGCCACAAGGTAAACATCACAGACACCACAAGGGATGCTACATGAGGGCTTTAAACAGAACAATTCCATACCACCCGCCGTCAGTGGTAGGGTATGTCCAACAAGTACGTGCCATAGCAGGGGATAGTATATGTTGATATACACTCACAGTAGGCATGTGTATGGGCATATAACGACAATGACATGTCTAAGGTGGTCCCGCTGTGCAAGTATGCTTTGCATTATGGGATAATATGTAAAATATGTGTAATGTACAGTATTGTAGGTAGATACGTCAGATATATACAATAACAGGATACATATGGCTTGTAGTCATGGGACACTGTAACAGCATGATAGCTAATCTAAATGGAAGAGCTACTCAATTAACCATTCACAAAGAGCATGTAATAGCTTCACAGGTTCATAGTGGGGTACTATGCAGTCTGGCAAGTCTATGTGTAAGCCCAACTACAGTGTTTACACCAACAGCACCTCTCTAGGGTAGTGTCCTGTCTGTGAACAGCAGAGCCATGTGTTACCTGCACCTCTGCACAGTACAGCCACTGCAGTGATCCCTGGCGTACATGCGTGTCTCCCATCCACCAAGTGAGGTATCACATGAACAGTGCTACTGAGTGTCCCTGCGTGATGTACATAGGAATCATGTTCCAAAGCATGGTGAGTGTCTGGTTTGGGAATGTAACCCTCAAGCACATCCCACTCATCTTTGCATGTGTGCACATATCCATGAGCATGTTGCTCACAGTGGCTTTTGCTTATGTCGCTTATGTGGAGTATATCCATGAATATTTTTGTGGACATGAGCCCTGTCTGTTCAGCAGAGGTCACCCCTGAGTATGTAGTATGCAAATGTGTACAGACGTGGTGTCCGTAGTTCTGCCGCATACGTCAACCGTCGGAGCTCAATAAACGTCATGGCGTGTTAATGTTGTGGTATGTAAAGCCGTAGCTGTTCTGTAAGGTACACCCTAAACGGGGTGTTGTACCCTTGAATGTGTGTACACGTCTGGAGTTCAGAGGTACAATGGGTGCCTATGTTCCAGCTACAAACCCAGTACAGATAAGTGTGGCCATGTAGAAGGATATCCACGTCACAGTGGCAATATGGTTATCAAAGGAGTGGGTGTGACATATGTGTGTACTACGATCACGTACAATGTGACATGTATGTTGGGGACTACCACCTATGTGATAGTCAGTGGGTGAATGGTGTAATGCAAAGGGGATGTTCATGCACCTTGTGTCATGCAGCTTGAGGCCATGATATTGATATCAGGTATCCGTCACAGTGACACCCTTATGGAGGGAGTCAGTATCAGCTGGTGGATCAATCATGGCACTTTGTATGCAGTTGTCTGGAAAGCTAGTCAGGGAAAGACCCTCTGTGCTAGCCGGTACCTCAGGGAAGCATATACCGAACATGAGGGGCCCTATGACTGAGGACTGTGGTACGCCAAGTGTAACTAAAATACAGTAGGTACTATGGTATGCTACCCTCATTGTGTGTGTCCTGTCCGTGAGCCACTTTGCATAACATCCTGAGACATAGGGGTCGATGTGCAGGTAGATGTGTATGTTGTCAATACCAGAATGGAGAACAGTGCTGAAAGCCAATGAGAGGACAATGTAGGCTGTGTGGACCCCCTTACCATCATCAACTACCCTGGTAACTGTATTAAAGGAGTCCATCAGGTGTAGGAGCCATGCTCTGGCCCTAACAAGTCCAACCTGGGTGGCATCAAAGGACCGGAGCCCACCAATGCCTCTGTGAATGACTTCCATGATGATGTGCTCCATAGCCTTGCAGAACAGTCCAGTCAGGCGTATAGGGCAATAGTCCCTCTCGTGCATTGTGGCACCACCTGTGTGGAGTGTGATAACTGTTGCTGTGTGCCATTCTGGGGCCACAATGTCTGATACAAGGCTATTACTGAATATGGTGGCCAAGTGGGGAGACATGTCGTTCAGAGGTTTGTGTAAATCACAGCCTGGGATGTTGGATGGTCACATGGAGTCAGTGTTCCAGGCCTTATAGAGTGCAGGTTAGTACTGTGTAGTTGTGACTGCAGGGACACCACAGTGTTCCTGCATAGATTGTGGCCCTGTAGGGAGTGAGAGGGTGTAATGTTAGCATTGAACCCATCCGCCAGCATGTTGCCAACATCACTTGGTTCTGTAATGTTCCTGAGTAACTGTTGTATGTCAGAGTAGATGTGAGTATTGCCATTGGCTACTGACATACCTCCATAATGCCTTGTGGTACACCCTGGAATATAAACACAATCCAGACGCAGAGCAGCACTTTGTTGAGACAGGGATCCACGTAATGAGTAAGTAATAATGTAAACCAAGCACTATGTACATAGTCCCCTTGATGGCAATAAAACGCTAAATACAGTTCAAAAAGTTTTATTGAGCTTGCAGAAGTGCATGTCGTGTTTTGGAACTTGAACTGTATTTAGCGTTTTATTGCCATCAAGGGGACTACGTACATAGTGCTTGGTTTACACCCTGGAATATGTCGCAGTAATGTTTACGTAGCTAGGTTCAGAGTATGTGATGAGCGATCCTGTAGCCCTACTGAGGCTGACCAGTGAGCTACCCCACCCATGGGATTGTACTCCACTTTGCAACTGCCTCCACCTGTTGTTGTAAATTATGTCCATGGAACTGGACCCCCAGAGTGGCATCCGTTATCTGGTGGGTACCATCATGGCTCTGTGTGGAATAGCATGATCCATGCAGTCGTGTATGTGATAATGAAGTGCACTGGGGTATGTTTCAGCATTTGTATGTGCATTGTCCATCTGCACGGGTGTCATGACGTTAACTACTGCTGTCATAAGACATCTGTAGTAGGCGTTGTAGTACTCTTGTACTGTGTATGCCGTATAGGGTGTGGTGCCGGGATGTGGATAACAAGGGTGATTAGCATATGTTCGGAATCCACCAACGAGGGGATAAACCCAGGTGTGGAACACCAGTCACATGTTGGTAGTGTCCATGTCTAGGATATTGTTGGTCTTGGAGGTGGTGTGTATGGGTTGATCCAGCCGAGTGGAGGTTATGAATCCAGGACAGCGTTGGCCTAATGTGTCGGTACATGATTGGCAATCCCAGTTAAGTGTGGGATAGTGTCAGTCTCACATCAGTAGTACCTGTCTGAACCCTACTGTCCAGTACACCAAGAAATGAGGTCTGGTAACTGTGGGGTATGTTGATGAATCCGTAGCATGTTACAATGTGTATAGCAGTTCTGGCCACAGTTAGTTGCACGTGGAGCACCTCTGATGCATTGTGCTAAGTAACTAGCCAGGATGTGTGTACAACATAGTGGAATATGGGAACACCTCAGCCGTGGGTGTGCCGGTCCAGGTTACATGACTGAAAGGTGTGATCTGCGTATAACCTGTCATTGCAGGTGTGCTCTGCAGAGCCTAGAGGCAGGTCCCAGTCACTGCAGAGATATTGAAGTGGTCCATTATAAGGAGTGCCTTGCCTGCATGCATCAGAGATGAAGATGTCAAGCATTGTGTCACATGACCCCATGTTTTGCTTACCTGTTCCCGTTCTGCTGGTGAATGTTATTGGAAACTGTGCAAGACAGGCAGTACAGAAGCAGCAAGAGCCTTACATGTTATCTGTACACCCAGGGCTGACAGGTGTAGGTCATCTGTGCCAAAGCATCGTGTTTTGTTGACCATGTCAGTCAAAGCGGACAGATAACAGATGCCTGTGGAATGACAGCAGAAGCATAGGCAACTGTTGAAGTGACACAGTCATTGTACAGTGGTATCAGGTCTGGATGAATGCATAATGCTCCCCAGGGCTTGGCCCATAACTTCAGGGCTACAAGACTGGTGAGCTATTGCATTTCCCTGCACACGTAGTCTGTGAAGTTGCATCTCAGGGTAGTCACACTAACATGGAGAATGACAGTCAAATTGTACCTGGTGAGGTGTGGCATGGGTGCATAGGTTATGTTGAAGAACCAGTTACCCGACAGCAAGATGTAAGCGACTATTGCCTTGTATAGCCTGCTGAGTGGGACATCAGTGTGACTGCCTACAGAGTCACCTATGACTGGTGTGTTGTGTATGTTATATCACCCTATTGGCTGTATGTGATGGGCACACATGAGTCTGTGGGCTATAAGTTATTGTTGTTGTGTTTGGTGATGGGGGCTGCCTTTGGTGCCTACACAGAGTATGGAGAGGTACTGCACAAGTTGTACTCATATGTGTGGCCTGTGGTGGTGGAGATCTTGTGAGACTATGTGATGAGTGGGGTGTGTTGCAAATGTTACACATCCCCACATGATTGTCAGGTTCAGTCAGGGTTGGTGACAGCATTACCCCCAGCATGGCTGCATATGTGCATCTCTCCCAGGCTGTAGTGTCATATGTTGGGAGGTGAGCATTGACTGTGTACATGAGACAATTTCTCTATTGCCACATGTACGCCATATTCATCATATAGACAGGCAATAGCACTGGTACGTGACAGTTGGACATGCCTGTATATACAACCATGTCTCACATGATATGTGAGTTATGTGTGTACAACAGCTGTTGTACTGTAAGCAAGCTGGAAATGTAAGGACATACAGTGTACTTGTGAGAAATGGTGTGGAATGGGTGCTATATTAATCAGTAGCTCATGAAGTGCTCACAAGTTCTGAACAAGTGCTGAGCATGGAAATATAATACAGATAGGGTGTTGGATAATATCAACCCACAAGTGGTGATGACAGTCATAATTGGTGGCACCGCACTATTACCCTGCTGAGTATGGTCTGCAAGTCCATGAACCATTATCAATGTAGATGTTAGCAGTACAGATGTAGATGACAGTACGGATGTTTGACTACATGTACCTTTGTATGTCACAGGAGTGTTCTACCAGTGGCCTGTTAACAGAATCAACACTACAAAAGGTGCCAGAGTGACATGTGCATATCACACCAGTGCCAGCTACAGTAAAACAGGGTTAATGTGTTGTACTCCCCCCTCATTGTAGCCCATACCACACAGACAAATGCGAGGCATCTGTGTATGTAAGGATGTGAATGGCCATGACCTATGAGCAATAGCTGTCTCAGTGTTGTGAACAACATACAGAATGGGCTTTGTGGGTGAGGTGTGTGACATATGTGCACATTCTGACAGATGATATCAGCATTGTCACCGCTAGGTGAATATCCCTGTACCCATTAACTACCACCTAGGCTGTGCTCAACATTATGGACACTGTGTAAGGGATGGTGCTGTGCAGTTCACCTCCCTGAGTTGGTGATGTCTCCAGGCCTCTTAGGTAGTCATATGGGGCACCCATGTCATGACAGGGTGTCATCCATGAGCATGAAGATCATTGGACAGGCATACTCAGCACTCGGGTGACCAATATTGGATCAGATATCACCTTTAAGGGGTATTGGCCATGCGTGGATGGGCGATACCAGCCTTCACAATCCTCACCTCCACTATGCAGCATGCTGGCTACCTTGCATAAAGACATGTGCTACACTATGATGTTGGACAGGCTACATGTACATATCCTGATCTGAAAGACATACATCATGGACAGCCACCATCCTACTACTAGGATCGCCACATGCTGGACAGATCCCTGTGCCATACATGTGACATACTCCCACTATACCATGCAACCCTGTCCATCAAAGCTGCCCATGTCATCTCTGTCATACATGGTGTGATGACCGCATGGTAGAAGTATTATCAACTGTCTGGATCAGTAATGTGGCACTTATGCACCTCGCGGTGGCAAAATGGCTGTCGGGTACAGCTAGAAAACCTTGCCTGTACATGCTATAGTTCATAGGTTCATAGGTTCATAGGTTCATACTAGGCTATCTGCCCTAGGGCATTTATAAGCCTAGCCAGAATGTGTTTGGCTTTCGCCACCCATTTTAAATGTATTTTGCTATGCCCTTTTTCGAGGTTAGTATACTGTGCCTCTGTCTAACAGTGACACAGAAGTGATACCTGGGGTAAACCTACGATCTCCCATCCACTCATCAAGATTCCTCTTGAAGAGAGTCAATGAGGGACTCTGCCTAACCTGGACTGGGATTTTATTCCAGAGTGAAGGGAGCCTCTGGGTTATGAATCTGTCCCTCCAGCATGTCCTATTTATTTCAGTGCTGAGGTTCAAGTCTCTCGAGCATGTAGCTCGATGGGATTTGGATTTTCTGAGGTGCAGCATGTCCATTAATTCCGGGTTGGACATGGCTTTATACGTCAGGCACAGATCGCCTCTGAACAGGCGGTATGCCACTGAGTAGAGCTGGAGTTTCTTTAACTGGGCAGCATATGGCATCTGTTTGAGCCCTTTGATCCTCTTGGTAAGGTACTTTTGGGGTCTTTCCAGCTGCTGCAGGTGTCTGGTAAGGTACATCCCAAAAGGGGCATTGTACTCAATTATGGGCCTGATGAGGGATGAGTAAAGAGGCACGATGACCTCCCCTGATCTAGATGTGAATCCCTTCATGATTAGGTGGGCTATATAAAATGTTTTTCTAACCACTTTGGCCACGTGGTTGTCAAATGAGAGATTGCTATCAACTTGGGTCCTCAGGTCCCTAATTACTTCTTTTGTACTTAATGGATTATCACCTATGTGGTAATTTGTCGGCACTTTGTTTTTGCCAAAGGGGATGACTATACACTTTTTGGCATTTAGCTTGAGGCCATGGCTCTGGCACCAGTTGTCTGTTTCTATGAGGCCCTTTTGGAGGATGCTTGTGTCGGCTGGAGAGTCAATTATGGCACCCAGTTTGCAGTCATCTGCGAACTTGGTCAGCCACAGTCCTTCCGTGTTGGCCTGTACCTCCGAGAAATATATACCGAACAAGAGAGGTCCCAGGACTGAGCCTTGTGGGACACCACTTGTAACTGGCTTGGAGTCTGACATGGCTCCAGCAATTCTAACCATGTGGGTTCTGTCCTTGAGCCAGTTTGCAATCCATCTAGTGACATAGGGGTTTATATTTAAGCTGGTGAGCTTATCTATAATGCCCGAGTGGGGTATTATATCGAAGGCTTTTGCGAGGTCCAGGTAGGCTGTGGACTACCTTCCCCTCGTCAATGGCCTTGGTGACTGTTTCAAAGAAATCAACCAGGTTTAAGAGGCAGGATCTGCCCTTAACAAAGCCGAACTGGGTAGGATCCAGTGTTTGTAGGTCTCCAATATCTTTATTTATGAGGTCCATGATGATCCTTTCCATAGCTTTGCAGACCAAGCTAGTCAGGCTTATGGGGCGATAGTTTCCAGGATCCGTTGAGGCACCACCTTTATGGAGAGGGACCAATATTGCTGTACGCCACTCTTTGGGCACATATCCTGTAGCAAGGCTGAGATTGAACAGTAGTTTTATGTTTGGGTTTAGCTCTTTTCTTGGAGTTCATGTAGGACGCAGCCCGGGACACCATCTGGTCCCACTGATGCTGTGTTTTTTGCTTTGGAGAGGGCGGCTCTTACCTGAGCATCTGAGATGTCAGGGGGGCAGCACTCTGCTGGGATAGATATTTGCCCTTTTGGTGGGGAGGGTGGGAGAATTTGCTGAACCTTTCAGCTAGGATGTTGGCAATGTCTGTGGGTTCGTGTATTTTTGTCATTTTGGACTAATTCTGAGCATATCTGGGAATTACCACCCAGGTTCCTAACATAACTAAAGAAAGCCTTGTGATTATCCTTAGTGTCCTGTGCAATTTTCTCTCGAAGCTGGCCTTAGACAATTTTATGTGTGCCCGTAGTTTTTGCTAATACTGATCAGTGATGCCTTCCCTTTTGGGATTTTGCTCTATCATTTAGTAGCTTCCTCCTTCTATTGTATAGTTTGTTTATGGCTGGGGTCCACCAGACAGGACGTCTGCCTTTGGAGGATTGGGTCTTTGTTTTATTTGGGATCGCATGATCCATGCATTCCTGAAGGTGTTCATAGAATGCGTTTATAAAGGATTCTGCGGTCTGGGCCATATTTTCCACAGGCCCGGGGGCTTTAAAGGATTCCACCTCAGTTTTGAGGAGTGTAAAATTTCACTGTGGTTTTCTGGGCAGGGGGTGGGGTCGGGATGTGAATATCCAGTGAGATTAGTTTATGGTCTGATCTTACCAGTGAGGGATACACTTCTGGTCTGGAGCATAGAGTCCCCATGTTGGTGATGATCAGGTCCAGTATGTTTTCCCCTCTTGTGGGAGTCATAACAAGTTGTTCCATAGCATTTGAGTTTATAAATTCTAGGAACCTTTGGGCTAGGGTGTTGGAGCTAGAGTAATGCTCCCAGTCTATGTTTGGGTAGTTGAAGTCACCCAATATAATGGTGTTTGGAGAGACCTTCATATTTTCCAGTGTTCTCAGGAAGGCCGAGTGGGGTTCCTGGGTTTGAGAGGGTGGTCTGTAGCAGGCTATAAACTGGAAGGCAGTTTTACCCACTGTTAGTTGCACATGGATAGTCTCTGATGCTTCGTGCTTTGCCACCAACCTGGAGGTGTGGGTATCTTTGATGAATATTGATACTCCCCTCCTTTTGTGGTTCAGTCCAAGTTTTGGGGCCGAAAAGCATGGTATGAGGTATAACCTGGTAGTGCTGGGGTGCTCTCGGGAGCCCTGAACCAGGTTTCTGTTACTGCACAGATATCGATGTTCTCCATGCTAAGGAGAGTTTCGAGTGCGTGCATCTTGAGGTTTAGACTTCTGGCATTGAGTAGCATTACTCTTAGTTTCTTATCCCTTGTGATACCTATGGAGGTGGGTTTGTCTTTTGAGCCTTGCCTAAAAAAGGCACTATGGGGGTAGCAAGAGCCTTTGCCAATATCCGAAAGCCCAGGAGTGACAGGTGCAAGCCATCCCTAGCGAAGCATCGTGGCTTGTCGAGCATATCATCCCAAGCTGACAGGCATTGGATCCCCTTTGAATGACACCAGCACTTAAGCCAATTGTTGAAATTGATCATCTTGTCTTCATATTGTGGCATCATTCTTGGTGAGGGTAAGATGCTACTCAAGGTCAGGGTCATACCGGCCCGGGCTACATGCTCAGAGAGCTCCTTTATGTCTCTTTTCATGTAGTCCAGGGAGGTACGTCTCAGGTCATTCACACCAGCATGGACAATGACTGAGTCATATTTGTACTTGCCTTGGAGTGACCTGTGTGCTTGTGTTATGTGGCGGATCCTAGCGCCCGACAGGCTGCTCACCGTGACCCTCTCCTTGTTTAGCCTGGTGAGCAGGACGTCAGTGTGCCTGACGATAGAGTCACCTATTACAAGTGTATCAGGTGTGTTGTTTAGTCTTAAGGGCTGTGACTGTTTGGCACACTGGCTTTGTGAGATATGTGTTGCACGTGTTTTGTTTTCGGTGGCTGCTTGGGTGTCTGCTTTGGAGGTCTCTGCTGCTTTGGCAGATCTTTATTTAGAGCCTCCGAGTATGTTTTTGTGTGATTATGTGTTTGGTTTGCTGTCATGGTAGGTCTATGTGAGACTGGAATTGTAGTGAGTGTGGTTTCCTTCTCCTCCTGACTGGTTATGCCAGTACTGAGTTGAGAGAGCTTAGCCTCCAGTTTGGCTATATGGTTGCATCTCTCACATGTGTTGGAATTTGTTGGGAGGAGGAGAGGGTTGTCTGTGTACATGAGGCAGTTGTAACATTGCCTCAAGATTCCCAGATTCACCAGCTGGACCGGAGAGGAGATTGACAACTGACCTTTGGACATGCTAGAATAATATTGGGAATTCCTTAATAATTGAAAACCAGGGCCAGTGGGGAGTGAGGGTGTAGTGCTTTTAATTTTTAGTGCTGACTTATATAATTGTTTTAGTGAGCAAGTGCCAGGTAACTTAAGTGCAATGTGTTACAGGTAACTTAAATGCAAAAATGACAAACAGTAACTTTCTTTCAAGTGAAACAAGGAAATAAGTACAGTAAGCAATGCAGATATCACTAGTGATCCACAGAAGCACTGAGAAGCCACGTATTAGGTGGAATTAGCGTTCCAGAGAAATAACAAGCAAACAAACAACAAGCATATAAACAAAGCTAGATTCAGCAGGCCTGGATCTAGTCTATGCTACAGCAAACAATGTGTACCAATTTCAGTAAGATACAGTTCAAATATTCAGGCACTATAAACCTTTAACCAGAAATTCCCAGCTCAGAAGGGCAGAGTCCAGCCTCTTCTCCCACAAAAGTGCAGACCACAAACCTTCTTAATGTAAAATAACTGGCCTGAAGCCCAAGTGCTTAAACCAGAACTAATACACTTTAAGAATAACAGACATTGGGCTCTCAATCAGCAGTTCCCAACTTAGAAGGATGAAAGCTACCTGTCCTGCCACCACAGTGCATGCCACAAACCTTCCTAATGTAAAACAACTAGTCTGAAGCCCAAGTGCTTAATCCAAAAGACTTAGAATGATAGCTACACTTTAATCAAGTTACTACCAAGCAGTAATAAATACAATTGAATACTTTAGAGAATGCCTGGATTAGTGCTCAAGTTACACAAACAAAGCTAGATCCAGCAGGCCCGAATCCAGTCTATGCCACAGCAAACAAGGTGCACCAACTTCAGTAAGAAGCAGTTCAGATATGCATGCACTATAAGCCTTCAACCAGAAATTCCCAGCTCAGAAGTGCAGAGTCCAGCCTCTCCTCCCACAAGAGTGCAGACCACGAACCCTCTTAATGTAAAATAACTGGCCTGAAAGCCCAAGTGCTTAAACCAGAATTAATACACTTTTAGAATAACAAACACTGAGCCCTCAATCTGCAGTTCCCAACCTAGAAGGATGTAAGCTACCTGTTCTGCCACTACAGTGCAGACCACAAACCCTCTCAGTGCAAAACAACTGGTCCGAAGCCCAAGTGTTTAAACCAAAAGGCTTAGAATGAGTTACACCAAGCAGTAATAAATACAATTGAGTACTTTTAAGATGATGCAAAAGTAAAAAAAGTAGGTAGAAACACAAGTACAGTAAACACAGATGAAAATTTTTTTTTTTTTTCTGAACAAGTGCTGAGATCAAAGAAACAGATTTGAGTGCTGAAACTAGAAAACTGGCTAGTTATAAGAAAAAAAAACTAAGCTAGAAGGCTTCCCTCCAACACAGAAGGGCTTGGGGGCTCAGAAGCCTACAAATAGTCTATACCACTTAACAGGAAAGGCAGGAAACAAGCTTACATTTTTTTTTTCTGTTTCCCAGATGCTCTCTTTGTACACAGTAGGAGTGCCTGAAATCAGAATATGATCTCACTGCACTCAGTTGAGTGAGAAAATGAGATGGGCCCAGAAGGAGTATCCAAACACAAATTTACAAGAGGGGCGGGCAGTTGCAAGGCCACTAAGGTTAACACGAAAACAAAAACAGGGAGGGTGGGTGGGACTAACTGAAGAGCAGAGTCAAAACTTCCAGTTCAGTTAATATTCCTTCCACACAGTTAAAATCAATTTAAATACTGTATTTTTTTTTTAAAAAAAAAAGAGCAGATAAAGATACTTAAATTCTCTTTTACGTCCAGTTGAATATAGCAAGTTCTTAGCCGGCCAAAGCTGAGGTTTTTAAGCAGAAAATATTTCACACCGTACCACTTAAATAGGCAAGGACAGGTAATCAAAGAATGTGACTACCCCCACACCTGTAATTACTAGCAAATAACAAAATTCAGCAAACACTGACTAACTTCCAATTCAGCTAATATTCCTTCCACACAGTTAAAATCAATTTAAATACTGTATTTTTTGAAAAAAAAAGAGCAGATAAAGGTACTTAAATTCTCTTATACGTCCAGTTGAATATAGCAAGTTCTTAGCCGGCCAAAGCTGAGGGTTTAAGCAGAAAATATTTCACACTGTACCACTTAAATAGGCAAGGACAGGAAATCAAAGAATGTGACTACCCCCACACCTGTAATTACTAGCAAATAACAAAATTCAGCAAACACTGACTAACTTCCAGTTCAGCTAATATTCCTTCCACACAGTTAAAATCAATTTAAATACTGTATTTTTTGAAAAAAAAAGGGCAGATAAAGGTACTTAAATTCTCTTATACGTCCAGTTGAATATAGCAAGTTCTTAGCCGGCCAAAGCTGAGGTTTTTAAGCAGAAAATATTTCACACCGTACCACTTAAATAGGCAAGGACAGGAAATCATAGAATGTGACTACGCCCACACCTGTAATAACTAGCAAATAACAAAATTCAGGAAACACTGACTAACTTCCAGTTCAGCTAATATTCCTTCCACACAGTTAAAATCAATTTAAATACTGTATTTTTTGGAAAAAAAAAAGAGCAGCTAAAGGTACTTAAATTCTCTTATACGTCCAGTTGAATATAGCAAGTTCTTAGTTGGCCAAAGCTGAGGTTTTTAAGCAGAAAATATTTCATACCGTACCACTTAAATAGGCAAGGACAGGAAATCAAAGAATGTGACTACCCCCACACCTGTAATTACTAGCAAATAACAAAATTCAGGAAACACTGACTAACTTCCAGTTCAGCTAATATTCCTTCCACACAGTTAAAATCAATTTAAATACTGTATTTTTTTTAAAAAAAGAGCAGATAAAGGTACTTAAATTCTCTTATACATCCAGTTGAATATAGCAAGTTCTTAGCCGGCCAAAGCTGAGGTTTTAAGCAGAAAATATTTCACACTGTACCACTTAAATAGGCAAGGACAGGAAATCAAAGAATGTGACTACCCCCACACCTGTAATTACTAGCAAATAACAAAATTCAGCAAACACTGACTAACTTCCAGTTTAGCTAATATTCCTTCCACACAGTTAAAATCAATTTAAATACTGTATTTTTTGAAAAAAAAAGAGCAGATAAAGGTACTTAAATTCTCTTATACGTCCAGTTGAATATAGCAAGTTCTTAGCCGGCCAAAGCTGAGGTTTTAAGCAGAAAATATTTCACACTGTACCACTTAAATAGGCAAGGACAGGAAATCAAAGAATGTGACTACCCCCACACCTGTAATTACTAGCAAATAACAAAATTCAGCAAACACTGACTAACTTCCAGTTCAGCTAATATTCCTTCCACACAGTTAAAATCAATTTAAATACTGTATTTTTTTGAAAAAAAAAAGAGCAGATAAAGGTACTTAAATTCTCTTATACATCCAGTTGAATATAGCAAGTTCTTAGCCGGCCAAAGCTGAGGTTTTTAAGCAGAAAATATTTTACAGTTGATAACCATCCCTGTGAATGACGTCAGACTAGCCATTGTCCCATGTCTATCACATGTGCAACACAGGCGATCTGTGGCAGGATGTTGAACAGCTGTACAGTGCCGTGTCAATGTATATGGCAAAACACATGCATGTAAAGGTTTCCATGGGTATGTGTGCATTGTCACTGCTCAAGTCCATTAAGGCAGTGTATGTGTTGATATGTGACATATACACAGCATCAAGGTCAACAGCATTACCGTGGACACATCCAGGCATGTGCTGATGGGTAAGGACACCAGTGCAGGCAAACAGACATGCCCACATCAAGACAGCATTCACATGGAGTATGAACAATGTAATGAGGTGACACACATATATGGTGATGATATCCAATGCATAACGGGTGTTACATGTGTGTGACACAAACATGTCAGTCGTGTCAGTGTCATGATGATTTGCAAAGATAACTGTGCAGATGTACTAGATTTACTAGAAATGTATGTGCAGCAGTATCTCTGTACATCTCTGATACTGTGACCTGTCACCATCATTATGTCTTACAGATAATGCCTCGTTCACGCCTGCCAGCATACAGCCACCAAGAGGATGATGTCCTCATCCTGTACCTCCATGAGAACTATGAGGTGTCGTTCAGCCATGTGCCAAAGCATGCCCAGCAGTGTGATGACCTGTGGCAGGATCTTCACAGGAGGGTGAATGATGTGGGTGGCCATAACCGCACCTACCAGCAGGTGTGCAGACACTGCATGTACTTGATATGACATGCACAATGGCATGTCATAAGGGCGGTGCCTCCACAGACCCTGGAAATTACCGCCCCATTAGCTTGACAAGCCTTATCTGCAAAGCCATGGAGAGGATCATAATGGAACTCATAAATAAAGACATAGGGAACTTGCAGACTTTGGATCCAACCCAGTTTGGCTTTGTCAAAGGCAGATCCTGCCTCTTAAACTTGGTTGACTTTTTCGAGACAGTCACCAAGGCCATTGATGAGGGAAAGGCAATCCATACAGCCTACCTCGACCTGGCAAAGGCCTTCGACACAATACTCCACTCAGGTATCATCGAAAAACTCATCAGCTTGAATGTAAACCCATACATCACAAGATGGGTTGCAAACTGGCTAAGCGACAGAACCCACAGGGTCAGAGTTGCTGGAGCCATGTCAGACTCAAAGCCTGTCACAAGTGGTGTCCCACAGGGCTCAGTCCTGGGTCCACTCTTGTTCGGCATCTACTTTTCTGAAGTACAAGCAAACACAGGAGGGTTATGGCTGACAAAGTTTGCAGATGACTGCAAACTGGCCATAGTCGAAAACACATCTGACACAGATATCCTCCAGAAGGGCCTCACAGAAACGGATAACTGGTGCCAGAGCCATGGCCTGAAGTTAAACGCCAAAAATGCATAGTCATACCCTTCGGAAAAACAAGGTTACCCTAGCTACCATATAGGTGACAATCCACTGAGCACAGAAAAGTCATCAGGGATCTGGGGACCCAAGTTGACAGTAGTCTTCGTTTGACACTCATGTTGCTAAAGTAGTTAGGAAAACCTTCTATATCGCCCACCTGATCATGAAGGGATTCACATCTAGATCAAGGGAGGTCATCGTTCCCCTGTACTCATCACTCATTAGACCTATGATTGAGTACAATGCCCCATTCAGAATGTATCTGACCAGACACCTGATGCAGCTTGAAAGGCCCCAAAAGTTCCTCACCAAAAGGATAAAGGGTCTCAAAAATATGTCTTATGCTGCCCGACTGAAAGAACTCCAGCTTTATTCAGTCTCATACCGCTTGCTCAGAGGTGACCTGTGCCTGACATATAAGGCCATGTCAAACCCAGATTTGATGAATATGCTTCACCTCAAAAAATCTAGATCCCTCAGAACCACAAGGGTGGGAGACTTAAACCTTGACACGGTTATAAATAGAACGTGCTGGAGGGACAGATTCATCACCCAGAGACTCCCTATGCTGTGGAACAAAATCCCGGTACATGTGAGGCAGAGCACCTCGCTGGCCTTGTTCAAGAGGAATCTTGACCAATGGATGGGAGATCGCAGATATACCCCAGGGATTACTTCAGTGTCACTGCTTGACAGAGGCACAGAAAAATGATAGGCATAGTTTTTATTCAAACTAAAGGGGTGGCGAAAGCCACATAACTATGGGCTAGGCTTATAAATGCCCTTGGGCAGATAGCCTAGTATGAACCTATGAACCTATGAACCTATGCCACTGCAATTGCCAGGGAACAAGGTGGAACAGGTGGTGGGCCATCAACCCAGCCCCCACTCACACACACCGAGGAGCTACTGGCCAGTCTGGGGACATCCACAAACACTAGCTGCCATCGTGGAGGTGGGTGTCTCCCAACCAATGAGCCTGGAGTTGCCTGGTAAGTCAGTACTGCACATATGACTATTATATCCCATTTAGTTGCATGTTTCACTGTACATTATGTAATGTAACATCATATGCAAGGTATGTTGACACACATGCTGCATACTACAGTATGCTACCCTGTGTATGCACACATGTGCATACTATATGCTATTGTACAGGCGAATGTGTTGACATGCACAGTGCACCCTGTGGCTGTCATACAGTTATGGATAATGTTCAAACTGCTGTGTCACCCCTATACAGGTACCTCTGGCGTGCCGCACAGACATCAGTCCATTGCAGGTGAGACTGTCATCAGTATCAGGCATGTTAAAGCATAGATCTATTCGCCATGTGGCCAGTTAACACTTGTACACTTGATGTTTGGTCCAGTCACGATGTACAGGTCGCATCACCCATCATTCACACTGGCTACCCATGTGCAATATATGAAAACGAAATGATACACCGACATGAAACCATAGTATCTGTCATTGTTACATGTGTGGACAGCTGTGCATACAACGGTGGAGGTGTTGTATAATGTAGGCATATGTACTATACATTGGAACAACACATGTGGTACGCAAACAGTACCACACAATGAGCTGGGATATGGGCAGCCCATAGGCGTCACCATTGTATTATATGCCCCTGCAATGGGTGCACACATTGTGATGTGTCATCTAACATGTCCCAGACACGTAGTGTTCTGGCTGCAATATTGTCACACTATCCCATAACACATATCCCACATACCAAACATACAACCCGTTGTCTGCATAGCCCTCTGGATGGTGACATATCTGACATCCATGGGTGTATGTCACATGGGACAACACAGACATGTGAGATAGACGGCCATCACAAACATTTGGCCAACACATGTTCACACATGGCCATGGGGGATGGCCAGAGATATGTAGCCACACAGTAGATGTGATGTGTATACACCCTGTTGCACATTGTCCACACATGGTCCAATTATAGCCTTAGTTGACTGATTATACAGTTGATGTGGTACACTGGACATCCTAAAAGTCTGTGCACAGCTAGTGGAGGTGTCACTTAAGTCTACCATATAAGATGTGTTGAACATCACAACTGTGTCATAGCATGACAGTAGTCACCTGTACAGCTTCCACAGACATTGACACCACATCAGGCCACAGATACTGTTTCCCTTGCTGCTGTAGGACATCACCGTTAGCTGTGCACCTCGTGTGTGTGGTACATCAATGTCATGTGGGACATGGTGAACTGACAAGTTTGCCATGTGTGGACATGGTTGCCAGGCAGCTAAGACTCTGTAGTAGTTGTGCAGGGGTGTCATCTGTAGGTCTTCCAGTGACCTGTCACATGACACAGCATGGTTTGGTGTGCATACACCTCAGCATTGTGGTTCACACTCCACAGTAATGTCATGGGTATGCATGCAGTTATGGCTATGCAATGTGTGCATATTATGCACTGTATAGCAATATAGACGCCTCATGATGCCATGCAAATGCACAGTGTCTGTACTTCACACTGTATAGCAATGTAGACGGCTCACACTACCATTCCATGCTCATGCACATTTGCTACACATGCATTTTATCTGTAGGGCATACAGACAACACTGCAATGTGATGCCCATTACGACGCTGTACATGTGACAGGACACCATTGTGTCAGACATGTATGCATGTTAATGCACATGTCAGCAGATTACATGTCAAGGTCAGGTCAGCCATGTGTACTGTTAACCTGTTCTGGCCCACACGGTGTATCACGGGGATGCATGCTTACTACCATGATTGTGTGAACTGCATGGCTACTGATATGACACCTGCTTGCTGTAGTGTGCAGCCCAGGGAGGTATGCTAACACTATTAATGTCTGAGCTGCATGCCGTCTGCTGTATCACATGCATGCTGCATGCTGTCTGTCAAATCACATGCATGGTGTGTCTGTGTGTGTGTCTGTGTGTGTGTCGATTGTAATTTAGAGTCTTTCTTTGCATTCACAGGTGATGTAGGAGTGATGAACATATGCATGAGGTACAGGCAGGGTTGTCAGGGGCTGAATCTGTGCCAATGGTTGCCATCCCAGCTATGTCCCCCTCTTCCTCGCACACAGTTCTGCTGCCAACACATACCGCATCACCAGTGGACATAGAGGAAGGACAGTCAGCGTCTATTAGCGTGAAACAGGAACATGTGGTGGCTACAGAAGGTGTGTCTCCACACCATGGTGTCAGTGTAATGACTGCAGATGTGCCACACAGGCATGTGGCCGGCGCTACTCGTAGGAGGACCTCTGGCAGACATGCACCTGCAGGACAGAGCGCAGCAGCTGGTATCACCAGACGCATGTTCCAGACTGTAATGGCAACACAGGTACATGCTGAACGGCAGAACAGAGAAGGGCAGAGGCTGCAGAAGGCTGCTATCCATACTCTAAATGACAACATCCAGGCATTGGCAAATGTTCAACAGCAGATTGCTGATGTTCTGGACAGGCGATTGGGTGACATGATCGGAATCCTTGACTGTGGCATGGCAATCCGCGAGCATGAGCTGTCTGTGCTGGAACATCTGGTAGGAGTGAGGCGTAGTCCACATGGACATAGGCCAGCTACACCACCTAGTGCAGGTCAACGTGAGTGTGCCACCTCACATGGCTGTGCCCATAGTGCCGGTAGCAGTAGCAGTGCAGCTGGTGCTGTGCTGTCCACACCAGGACACAGCAGGCCACATGGACGTGGCCCAGGATGTTCCCAGCGGGGACACAGTTCCAGTGGACATGTGTCGTCGGACAGTAGCCAATCTGTACCTCCGCCTGGTAGTGCCCGTGCAACCTCTGGCAGGCACAGGTCACGTGGCCGTGGCCGGACACAGTGAGCTATACATCCTGGTCTGTACAATCTGGAGCTGTCAATAATACCCCTGTGTAGGCCTCACAAAAGGCAGAACTCTATGCACACATACACGTACACAGCAAACACATCTGTAGGGCACCACAACACCCACATGCATACTGAACAGACATGTCCAATCAGATCACCGGCCCTTACCCACACACATGATGTCATCCACTGGTGCAGCCTATGCCCCTGGCAAACATTATCACCCTGTGCATATGATGAAGCCTGTGCCGCATCTCTGTCATCCACACCATCGGTGCAGGGACATGCTCAAATGGTCTGATGCACAAGGTGAACAGGATAGTGAGAGAAGTGTATATTACATTAGTTGTGTAAGAATAGTGAGAGAAGTGTATATTACATTAGTTGTGTACTGTTGACACACACCAGACATACCATGTAGTACAGGTTTAGCATGCATTGTTATATGTTCAGAGTATGTGTCTCAGTAACAACAGTAACAGCATGTTGGTAATGATGCCCTAGTTCCCTCCTTATGGTCTACTTGCATGTGCCTACAGGTAGCAGTGTTTGCAGTCTCCCATGTGTAACTGTGGAGTACTCACAGGCACGTATGGCAATATCAGCATGCTATACGTAGCCTCAACCTGACTGTTGGAAAGGCTAACATACCACAGATGTCCACACATATACTGATCCAGAAGCATGTGGGCTGTTTAATAGGCTACAGTGGCTAGAGACCTGACATCCATACCAGGACACATCACAGGTATGTTGACATGGTGCAGGGGTTGTACACAGCGGTCCGGCTGATGACAATGTTAGAGGCCACTTGATAGCATGAGGCCTCACTGTGTAGCAGTAATACCCTGTCACATTACAGGAACATGCCCACACTCACGGGGTCAACAACACCATAATGCACACTCCATAGTGTTGAGGTGAGGACCCCTGCCTATGTGGTAATCACCCACACAGTACTGTGCACCCACACGACGCAACACAGAGGAAGAGCATGTACAGGTAGCCAGTACGGCTGAGACCGATGGCATCAACAGGGTAGTAGACTGCATCACCATGGGGGGTTAGGGATCCTGCGTGTTCTGTATGGTAGCATACACCCTCATTTCATGCACCAGACAGCCATACATACATACATACACACACACATACACACACACTGTGGAGACCACAAATATCATTCACATACGGATAGCTGATATGTGTGTGATACACACACCACCCCTGCCTACATCATGCTTTCCACATTGCAGTATGTACAGATCTCTACAACAGTGTACAGGGGTGTGTAACAATTGGGATGTATTCCCCACCATATGTGGCATATATGGTCACACAAGCAAAACACATGGCAGTACTGTGAATGATACACCTGCTATATGATGATATGTCTGACAGACATGGAGCAGTATTGGCCGCATTATGTGTACCAACGCTACCTCCGGCAATTGTGCTGCTATATGCACACGGGAGGATGTAAGTGTTACAGGTGTCAGGTGACTTACACTCAGTAACACCTGACTGCTGTGTAGCTTTTATGTCTTCACCGTCAAGTAACAGTAACATAGCATACTGTTTGCACATGTAAGGGTAGGATGGCGTGTGACACACCTGTGAGCCGTTCCTGGCAAAAATCCATCTGTACAGGTGGATCACCACTTTATGTACACACATCCATCCATACCTGATGTACATCCTACCGTACTGTCAGTATTTCACCATATACAGGTGTCAATGACGGGGCTGCATTGCAACTGCATGTTGTAGTTAGGCACAGATGAGTTACATACATCAGCTACTGCACATGCATGGTAGCTGCATGCACACTACAAATTGTACATGTGTGTTGGTCCTACATGCCAGTTATGTAGCCATGTTTGTATGCATTACAATTGGTGGACATGTGTGATGACATACATAACACATGGACTGTTGTATGATATGATGGGTGTCATGGGTAACTAGTACAGAGGGAATGTGTCCACAGTCAACATTGCTACCTCATGTACTGTTAGCATTCAACAGCCATGGACCCACCTTCCATTTGCGTGCGTGTGATTGCTGTAGCCACTTGTCTGCACGGAGGACAGCAAAAGCTATGCTATGTACATATGTGTTGTGTGTGTGGTCCAAGCACATATCCACTGCAATTACATGTATGTCATATCCAAACATGTGTGTTCTTTGGTGTACAGTGACAATCATCTGTCACAGCTGTGTAAGACCCAGGGCCCCTGTTATGTGTAGAGCCGACCTGGTTATGTACAGTGGTATCATTGCAATGCATATCACATGATGGAACCCTGTCGGCACATGTGTAGTCTGCACATTTGCTGTAGACCTATGTACAGTCCACTGGTCATGAGTCACACAGTGTTGTGGTAATATATGGCTGTGTATTGCTGGTCCAACAACATGGTGATGTCTGAGGGCTACATAGTAGACTGCGGTGTGTACCTCTGTGATCTGCACCTGAGACATCTGTGAAGGCTCCTGAGTGTGTACTGGTCAGTACATGTGAGTGGCCTTTGTGTACGTAGGGACAGTAAC
The DNA here is from genome assembly GCF_019279795.1 of Protopterus annectens. Taxonomy (NCBI): domain Eukaryota; kingdom Metazoa; phylum Chordata; order Ceratodontiformes; family Protopteridae; genus Protopterus; species Protopterus annectens. The sequence goes on from NC_056735.1 coordinate 1,695,663,246, forward strand.
ACCATACTGTGCCCTTCCGTGTTTAGAATCCGTGTGCATGCAAGACGGCCCTTTGCAACTGCTAAGTGTGTGAGCATGCCCAGTACGCCGTTGTGTACATGGACACACAGTACATTCCACACTGCATCCTTCTGTGTTTAGAATCCGTGTGCATGCAAGACGGCCCTTTGCAACTGCTAAGTGTGTGAACATGCCCAGTACGCCATTGTGTTCATGGACACACAGTACATTCCATACTGCGCCCTTCCATGTTTAGAATCCGTGTGCATGCAAGATGGCCCTTTGCAACTGCTAAGTGTGTGAGCATGCCCAGTATGCTGTTGTGTAGATGGACACACAGTACATTCCAAACGGATGTGTGATACTAAGTGTGTGGGCATGCCCAGTGACACCTTGTGTCGGTAATGTGCCTCTGTGTATGGGCATGGCCATTGACATCTTGTATAGCGATGGTGGTCATCCAGGCAACAGATGTCCATTTTTCACTTCACGATGGATGCCTACATTGAACACACTGGTAGACTGTCTTGAAGGGTGTACTGTCTGTGGCGGGTCCCGTATCTATCTAGTATTGTTTTAGTGCTCCGTAGATAGGCAGTTGCCCTGATCACACCACTGCCATGTGTTTGTCTACGTCTACCTTGGGACAGTAATATGCTTTTAGACTGCTCACTCTCTATAAATTCCCTATCGGCGTCTTTGCCTTTGCGGATTATGTCATCCACCTAGAAGTATGCCTCTGGGAGTGCTGTGTTCAGTAATCTGGGTAGCGCGTTCTGTAACTTACTTAAGGCTTACTGACAGAACCCACACTGTAAAAGTAGCCGACTCCAAATCCAGCTCCAGACAAGTGACAAGTGGAGTACCTCAGGGTTCAGTCCTGGGGCACTCTTGTTTGGCATCTACTTCTCTGAAGTACAGGTCAACACTAAGGGACTCTGGCTAACAAAGTTTGCAGATGACTGCAAACTGGGAGCCATTATTGAATCCCCAAATGATGTGGATACTCTACAAAAGGGCCTTACAGAAACAGATGCTTGGTGCCAGAGCCATGGGCTCAAGCTCAATGCCAAGAAATGTATTGTTATCCCCTTTGGGAAGAAACATGTATCCATGAATTACCATATAGGTGGCAGTACACTAAACACAGAAAGTGTGATAAGAGACTTAGGGACACAGGTGGACAGTGGTCTCACCTTCGATAACCACATCGCCACAACAGTCAGGAAATCCTTCTATGTGGCACACCTCATCACGAAGGGCTTTTCATCCAGAAAAAGGAGGTCATTGTCCCACTGTACTCATCCCTCATTAGACCCATTATAGAATACAATGCCCCATTTGGTATGTACCTCTCAAGACATCTGCAACAACTGGAAAGGCCTCAGAAATACCTCACTAAAAGAATCACAGGCCTAAAGCAGATGCCCTATGCTGATCGCTTAAAAACTCCAGCTATACTCTGTCGCATATCGTCTACTCAGAGGCGATCTCTGCTTAACATACAAGGCCATGTCAAACCCAGAGCTGTTGGACATGCCACACTTAAAGAAATCCCAATCCCTCAGAGCTACACGCTCCAGGGATCTGAACCTTGTCATCACAATAAACAAAACATGTTGGAGGGATAGGTTCCTGACCCAGAGACTCCCCAGACTCTGGAATAGATTGCCCATACATGTCAAGCAGAGTGCCTCTTTGGACCTCTTCAAGAGGAACCTTGACGATTGGATGGGAGAAAGGAAATTCACCCCAGGGATCACGTCAGTCGCCCTGCTAAACAGGGGTCCAGGAAAGTAAATAATGTGGGAAGAAATAGCCAGGGAATTGTTATGGCTAGGCTTGTATAGGCCCTAGGGCTGATAGCCTAGTACCAACCTATGAACCTATGAACCTATGAACTGCGTAATGCTGTAGTGTGATAAGGTAGTTAGGTGTATGTTCGACTCCCAGCCCTGCCAAGTGTGTGTGTGTGTGTGTGTGTGTGTGTGTGTGTGTGTGTGTGTGTGTGTGTGTTTCCAGCTGCCTGGGGACAGACTAATGCTTTTTAGATGGCTCACACCACATACATTCCCTATCGGCGTCTTTGCCTTTGCGGATGATGTCATCCACCTAGAAGTATGCCTCAGGGAGTGCTGTGTTCAGTAATCTCGGTAGCGCATTCTGTAACTGTGTAATGCTGTAGTGTGATAAGGTAGTTAGGTGTATGTTCGACTCCCAGCCCTGCCAAGTATGTGCCTGTGTGTGTGTGTTTCCAGCTGCCTGGGGACAGAGTAATGCTTTTAGACGTCTTTGCCTTTGCAGATGATGTCATCCACCTAGAAGTATGCCTGTGGGAGTGCGGTGATGCCGGAACTCAGCAGCGCGTTCTGTTACTGCATAATGCTGTAGTGTGGTAGACTAGACAGGTAGATGCTCGATTCCAGGGCATGGCAGGTGTGTGTTTGGCAGTTATACCATATGTGTTGGTATCTGCGGGTGGCTAGCTGCAGGATGTGTTCAGTTTGTTTTGTTGCTGACTTATATAGTGTCCACAGACACTGGGTTGTCAACACATACATTTGCCAATAGGTCTGGTGAGTAACTGTCAGCAGCCCTACTCTTACCCTTGCTACTGTCTGACCCGTGTGACGCAACATAGCACACGTGCCTTGATATTAACAACACTACATGATGCAGGTGGCACATGTAGTTTCCTTTCCATTCCTGTCTAATGCATTGCTGTTATGTGGTTTGCTGTTGTGATATAAATGCCATATCTACATATGTGTGTACATGTATATGTGTGTACATGTATATGTGTGTATGCATATATACATATATATATATACATATATATATATATATATATATGTCCATGTATATATGTATACAAATAATATATGTGATATATGTAGATGTAGAGGTGGACACAGATGTGAACATATGTCTGGGGACATCAGCACTATTGGCTATTTGTGCCGGATGATCTGTACGTGATAACCTGGGATCTATGTATATCTGCCATGGCGTGGTGTTAATGCACATCGTCTGTGGTGTGCAGAGCCATGGGTTGTATTCATGTAGACACTGGTTATTTTGTTGCTGGGAAGACCATGAAACATTGAATATGGTGATTGTAAGGCACCTGTTGCCAGTTGTGTGTGGATCTGAGCAACACTGAGCAGTGGTTAATATGTTGGAGGTTCGGTATGGGTCATATAACTATTCATTAGAAGACTATACTATGCAGATGAGGCTGACTATGGTGTATCACATTTATCACATTTATCACCAGGGAGTGCTGCTTGCCCCTGGAGTGTATGTGTGTAGTCAGCCAGTTGCAGGTCTCGGATATAGTTGACAGCATGGGAGGGGGGTCAGGCATACTGTATGTACATTGCAGAACTGTGCCTCGGGAGTGCTCCTGCCTTAGCACACCTAAGCTAGGGGTGTGTCTATACCTGCCTGGTGACATTGGGAGGGATGACAGCAGTGGTGGGGTAGTCAGGGTGTACAGGCTGCACAAACAGGTGTTGATCAGCACAATCAGCTGATGACATGGCCAGCCCGCACATGAACAGTACATTAATGCGAGCAAGCAGCATACACACAGGTTTTGTCCACACTCTACACCACCAGTGTATACCTGCAGGGACATTTCATGACACCAAATGACACGGGCTGCAGCAGGCAACATATACCAACATGTGCAGGAGGCTGGGGCAGTGAGGATGTGTATGCTGCCGAACAACCCTTACTGAGGTGACATAAGACTTTATAGACTGACGGTGACTTACCAGGGTCTACATGGGCTGGGGATGTTGGAACACTATGGGGTGGACAGAGACCTCCTACATCAGCTTGTTGACCTGTGCCTAACACATCAAACAGGCCGAGGGAAACGCATCACAGTGGATACCATGAGATGTGTTGGCCTAGGTGTACTAGCCACAGGTACCTCACACAGCACAACTGGAGATATCATGGGTATCTCACAGGCATCTGCATCCAGAGTATTGGACCAGTTCACAGATGCCATGTCAACACATGCTAGTGAGCACATACAGGTCCTCCCCACATGTGATTAGTGGACCAGCAATATGCATCTGTTCAACCACATGGATGAATACCCTGGGGTACTGAGTGTTATAGCCTGCACATGTAGCACCACCCGGGGAGTAGGGTAGGGCCTACAGTCAGTGCAGGGGTATACCCTCCAACAGCTGGGCCATATGCGATGGCCAGGGCATGAGATTGAATGTGTGTGCTGTCTGCCCTGGCAGCTATGATGTGTCCGATATATGGCATCTGACACAGCTGTAGCACACCAATGCCTATATGGACATCTCTTACAGTCTCCTAGTGGGGGATGCTAGGTAAACACTGGTGTAGTGGCTTATAACACCCATCAGCAATGCACACACACCTGAACACTCACACCATACTGAGGCAGATGCACAGGCTAGACATATACATGTGCATGTGTTTGGGATGCTCGGTTCACAGTTCTGGTATCAGGACACATCTGTTGGGGCTCTGCAGTATTCACAAGCTACATGCATACAGGTTGTTATGGTATTTGCTATGCTACACAATGTTATCCTGCAGTAACAGTTGCAGCAGGAACAGCATGGGGCAGGGCCACACAGCCCAACACCACTGCCAAGGCCTGTACAGGCATAGTGTGACTTGGTGAAGGAACTACCTGAGTAGGGCACAGTCGGCGAAAACCCGTGCACAGTATGACCTGCCCTTGGCAAAGAGGCAACACAAGGCATATGCACTGACACAGTAGGTACCCACGGATTTCCCCTCTCTGACCCGCACACAGTACAATGGATGCCAAACATGACAGTACCTGTGCTCGGCCATGTATGGGAGGTGCACTGTGTGCATCCGACACAGGCAGCACTCCAACACCGTCCTCAAGTCCGTAACACAACCAGGGTATGTCTATTGACCTAACAAGTGGCAGTTGTTTTAGAATGTGTACTTACCCATTGCTATGGTATGTATGTGAGCATACAAGTGACTGTGGTGGCCAAATGTTAGGGCAGCAGACAGTACACATCCATAGTGGCACTATGACCTCTGTAGCACATACGGGGGTCACAATGGTAGCCTGTAGTACACAGGGTGTCCTAACCCACTGCAGATTATGGGCTGACCATCATGTGTGTCTGTACAGCCCACACACGTTCCATGCAGCTGGACAGATGTGGACCAATACAGACAAATGATATACGATGGCCTATGGATATGCCCAATGACTGACCCCAACCCCCTATGACACACACAGACGACAGCAGGCCAGGCTGTTTAATGTAGGTTGTGTAATAGGATGTCCAACACCATTGTGCTGGTAATTAATGCTGGGAACTGACGTACCCTGGTATCCTTCCAATCAGCAATTTAGGTAGGTCCACACACTGACATGGAGTACCCGGCAGACCAGTACAGTAGCGGCAGATGTGTACAACTGTTGGCTGTGCCCGCCATCACACCTACACATGTGAGAGTCATGTGCACCACCCATGGTGCTGTGTAGGACTGTGGTTGTGGTTGCATGTCCCCCCACACTATATAGACATGTAGCAACTGTCAATGCCACATGACCATTAGCTACCCTGCAGAAACAGCATGTCACCTGTCTGTGTAGAACGGAGGGGTCAGCAACACAGTACTAACTATCTGGACATGTGACACATGCAATACAGTTGACCATACTTTGCATGCTCACACACATAACGGTGTTGTCAGTCTACAACATGCGTAGCAGTCATACTGGGCATGCTCACACACTGAAACACAGGACGGCCAGGCATGCACACACCAGTGGTCCGGACATATCTGCCAGTACATTGCTATACTGTTGGATGTCTGCGCTGTATGGTGTTTGCGGTCTATTGTCTGTACATATGCCATGGTCTATTGTTAATTCACATGAGCTATGTGTGCAGGGTACTTCTAACATCACGTGTATAGGGCGGTTCTTTGTTTGCAGACAGGCCGACGCCTTTGGGCACAAACCGGGTAAGGCACAGTCCAGCGGGTGGGAGCTATTGAGCATGGGTTTGCACAGTGTTAAGCACTGCTGACGTCTGGTCACAGCACCTTATACACGTTTAGACTCCACATTTCTTTGACAGGGCACTACTGGCATACTAGTAGACAAACACGCTTACAGCCGCTCGCTCTACTACATTTCCGCTTACATTTGTCACTCACGTTGGGTGTGTGTGATCCCTTGTGATGTGTATTACATCGGACTACAAGACTACAGTATCGGGTATGTGTAACCATTTTGTGATGGCAGCCGTTCGACTGCACGGACTCGGTGGCCTGTCCAGTGATATAATCATATTATATGCGTGTTCCTCATACGATCTGCTCTCATCTGCCTGATACATGGGAACCGATACTCTGCAATGCTGACATGTGACTTGAGTTTGTTAACGCAGCTGTCTGCCAAGTCATGCTACCGCATACCTACTGCACGTTGACCACCTTTCAGATTGCACGACGGGAGACTGTAGGAGTGACACCTTTCCCACTTTGCATGGGACAGTCCCTCATCACATATCACATGTGACAATACCAGAACTCTCCACCAATCGGGGACACATTTCTGCAGACTCAGGGACAGGTCATGAAAAACAGGGACAATTTTACAAAAGTAGTGCTATTAACTTGACACATTGACAGAATCAGAGCATATGACTTTATACACATATTCTGATGTAACAGTTCTTTATAACTCTTACTTATTGTCATTAGTCAGTAAGTGTAATTCACCACCTTTCCTTTAACAGCCACTACTTTTAGGAGGGATTAAGAAGGACACAGTCAGACTTTCAGTCAAACCCAGGGACGTACCTGACATTCAGGGACAGTTGAGTGGTATGGACAATACTCTACCCATTGCAACTGTCCTGATTAGGGGACCTTCTCATGTTGTAGGTGTCTATACTGGTTGCTTGTTACAGGTCTTGTATACCTGACACATCGATATGTCATATGTAGTAGCATAAGCAACTATACTGCTGCTAGACTACGCTTTGATTTGTGCCGATATGTATATTTCTGTACTATGCATGGCTGTAAGTATGTTCTGCCCTGGTACATCTGACAGTTCTACAGAGCAGGGTTCCACTTTGACCATTCAGACTGGTGGCGGCCCTATAGACCCTATATGTAGAGCTATCACATGTGTCAAGGCAACACATACCCACAACATACCTCTCAACTGTCCCTGATTTTCAGGGCCGTCCCTGATTTTGACTCAAATTATAACTCTGTCCCTCTTAATCCCTCCTAAAACTAGTGACATTTGGAGGAAAGGTGGTGAATTACACTTCATGAATAATGACAATAATTAAGAGTTACAAACTTCTTTTACTTCAGAAAATGTGTATTAATTCATATGCTCTGATTCTGTCAATGTTTCCAGTTAATAGCTCTAATATTTTAAATGTGTCCCTGATTGTCCTTGTGTTTACTTGACTCGTCCATGATTCTGTTGAAATTTGTCCCCAATTGGTTGAGAGATCTGACCCACAGCCTGTAGTACATGGATGACCTCCATGGTTTGCATACTTTAAGGTTATTCATGTAGCATTATAATTGATAATACTGTTTCCTATTACATGTAGCTGTTACTGGAACAACAAATTGATGTCTGACACCACTACACACACTATATAGCCTCCATTCCCGAACTCACAGGCCATGTGCCATAACTGTCATTTTGCAAGACACAACTGCCAAGACGGGTGTGTCCCTCACAGGCGTACGGGTGTTTAACCTCTTCTATTATGCTATTATCTACCTGAGGTGGTCAGCAACTTATGCACTTTCCGTCAGTAGCAGAACTCACATACCAATGGGCGTGAATGAACACTGTATCAGGAACAATGCATAACACCCTGCGGGACACATTTAGACGATTGGTTCTATTAACTAGACACATTCACAGTCACAGAACATATGTATTCATTCACGTTTGTCGAGGTACATGCCGCTTATGACACATACATGTTGTCATCTATCATTACCTATATTCTGCCACCTGTTCACCTAATATCAGTAGTTCTGGCAGTGTTTAGTTGGACTTTGTTACATTCTGATACATAACTATGGATGTCCATGCTAATCGGGTACACGGCACTGTGAAGGTCTCTATGTATTCCCCGATGGTTTACAAACTATCCGGTAGACGTGCTCTTCAGGTTTGGGAGGTGTAGGCGTACGCTATGCCCACATAGGAATATTAATGACTTCCACTGGGTGGGCCTACTACATCTCTGCCAACCAGCACCTGCACACTTAAGCCCATTAATGCATACCCATGGTTCACCTACCTGGCACCCCTCTACAGCAGTCATGACAAATACTTACTGCGAGCGCAGCTGGGGTATGAGCACACCCCTACACATTGCCCACTCTCCCCATCTCAGGACACATGTCGTACGTTTTGTCAACCCATGTATTATCATACTTGCACAACCTACTGTTCCATGTACACCTACATCCTGCTCGTAATAATGTCAGCAGATTCTTTCATACCCTGAATTTTTGGGGTACCACAAGGGACACCGTTATCCATGTTTAAAGTGTAGACCTTGCAGAACTCTCCCACTGGTCCTTTCCTACCGGTGTTTTGGACAGCGGCAGTGTATTGCTCTGTATTGCCTGTCTGTATGTCTGTCCGGCCTAGCTGGGCGATGTGGGGGGTACAACGTTTCTTTATTGAACCTCCCAGTCACAAATGCCTGGGCTGTAAATATGTTACCCCTAATTGCTGTGAAGTAACCTATTTATGTGAATGTGTATATCTACACTGATATATAGTTTGTTTTGTGTGTATGTGTATATATCACTACCTGTTGTTTGTGTATATATATCTATCTATATATATCCGTAGTATATCCTTGTGTGTGTGTGTATATATATATATATATATATATATATATATATATATATATATATATATATATATATGTGTGTGTATGTAAATTAATATAGCTATGTGTATATATACGTTTTTATCTATATATACATCTGTGTGTCCGTTAAACTATACATTTCCCGGACATAGACACTTACACATGCGTATTGGTTTTATCCCTGCTTCAACAGCATACTATTGCCTTAGTCATTCTGACACTGACACTTCACTCCGGTGAACTTGTGCTCAGTATATTGCACGTTATGCAGCGGACAGATGTCGCACGTTTTTCATGTCTGGGGTGCCGCTGCTAACTGGGTTGTGATAGTGTCATTCGACATATTCCTCATATGCGCAGCCTATTTTTCCTGCTACTGTGTTTGTTTCTGTACACATTCATATTATTACTGTTGATAGGATGTGTGTTTGTGTTACTGTGAATGTACGTCGACAAATTGTTGTCTTCATGTAGTTGTGTCTTTCTGCTTTTCCCAGTTTGGGGTTGTCACAGCAGAACTCTGTTCTGCTCATGGGTGGCGTATAGGTTTTACGTGCTGGGCTGCCAGACCTGACGCACAACGTCTGACAACGATACGCCCATTCACACATGTCTCCATGCAAACGATGCTCTATCTGGGAATCGCACCTACGTACTAGCTGAGCTCCACGGGCCGCTCCATTGCACCCGGCGCAACATACCCTATCACTCCTGTGTCCATACTCGCATATCCATAGTTTCTCCTGCACACCCGTGTTGAGTTTCCCCACATAACAGCCATTATACACCTGATATCGCAGCCATGACACACCTTTACACATTGCCCTCTCATGAGCGTTGGGGTCCTACACACATTTTGTACCGCCTCGTGTATTCACAGGCTCACCATCCATTCATATTTGCACATACGTGCGTTTCCTGGTGTTGTGGATTACGAACGATTTGCGGGTTACAAGTGTAGGTGGCCGCAACATGTCCTACATTCCGTCTGTTGACAATGTTGACGTAGCACTTCAACGATGTTATGGCCACTGGTATAGCTCTGCCTCTGGTGTGGAGAACAGTGCTCTAATCACACTTGTGCAGCTTTATGTGACATACGCTGCGAGCACTTCATAATTCCTAACTTGCTCTGGATTCCCTTCACAACCCTTAGGTTTGCTTTCATCTTTCAGCATTCCTAACATATCTATATATATATAGATATATATATATATATATATATATATATATATATATATGTGATTGTATATATATATATGTATATATATATATATATATATATATATATATATATATATATATATATATATATATATATATATATATATATATATATATATATATATATATATATATATATATATATATATATATATATATATATATATATATATATGTATATATATATATATGTATATATTGATAAATATGTAGATATATAATTGCATATTTTTGTTATGTCTGTGGATATTTATCTATAAACACATCTATCTAACTATATATATATATATATATATATATATACGTATATATATATATATATATATATATATAATATATATATATATATATATATATATATATATATATATATATATGAAAGTCACAGCTGTAGAAGACAACATACATTTGCTATGCTAATAGCTGCGTACACCCGCGCAGGCCCACTTGCATCTACTTATTCTGAGTTACATACGTTTACAGGCACGTCTTTAGGATTACATGTGCCTTATTCCTTATGACAGTACCACTTTGATGGAATCCGGTTAACGGAGCCATGCGAACGCGGTCACCTTTACATGTATAAATGTTGGCTTTACAGCACAGAGGCATTCATTACACAATTAATATGTGCTATAGTCGTACTTGAACCGGGAATGCCTTTACGTTGGGCGGATGCTGTAACCACTACACTGTTGGTGTTCTGGCTCATTTATATGTATACCCGTGGTTCATAGCTACTCTGACATACGCCTCACCGCTTCCCTTACACAGCAGGCATCCATTCTCCTGCTGGGAAAACCGCAGTACTACAATTGGGACACTCTCTGTTTCCTACAGCTCTGAACCCGTGCTGCAAGTCTACTCACTCCAAGGATAGTCATAACTCCTACGCTTATAGTCCTCGCACATACGCATGTTTGATTGTCAGGGTGTTTAAGTGCTGGTCCGGGTTTAGGCTCGGCCGAGTGGTGACTAGCACTGCCCTGGCACTGCTCAAAGATCAGATGTAGCACATGGACAGAGTTAGTCCAGAGTTTAACATTCTACCTGTGTTTACAGACGCAGGTGTTTGGGCACCTCTGACCACATTATTGGGTCGGCGCTACATAATTTAGAGCGGGGAGTGGTTCCACTACATAATGCAGGTTGGGGGGTGGTTTCCCTTCCCATTTGACTATTTCATTAATTTATACATACAATGAATATTATTCTGGACATCTGTTATGAATTCACTACAGGTATGCAATAGTCCTGTCAACAGATGGGACAGTTGGTTGGTGTACTTCTGTTTACGGACCTCTCTGATACTTGGGGGCTCGTGTCTATAGGGACAAGGCTATGACAACTCAGGGACAATCATGGACACTTCTACCATATAAGTACTTCAACCCAAGACACCTTCAACCTAACAGAAAAATGGTTCTCAAGTCGACAACTAGTTTTCAACCCCAACAAAACAAAACTACTTACTTTCTCACCCACTAATAAGACTCTTCCCCCCACCTTCTCTATTACATCCTCCAATGGAATCACTATATCACCAGAAGCTCACACAAAGCTATTAGGTGTTACCATTGATAACTCCCTTAAATTTGACACCCATTTCAATCTTACCATCAAAACCGTCAATAAAAAGCTTGGCGCTCTCTATAAAGTAAAACACTTTCTCACTCCTCACGCTAAAATTACAATTGCCAGCACACACCTACTATCAACTCTTTTCTATGCCTCCCCCCTCTTTACAAACCTAAACAAGACAACCCTTAACAAATTTTTTTCTTGTTACAATCACATAGCTAGATTTGTCACAAATTCCACCTTTAGAACGCACCACTGCACTAACTTGAAGCAACTAGGGTGGTTAGAGTTTTCCAGCCAACTCCATTTCAACCAACTCAAAACGGCTCACCAGATACTGTATCACCCAGAGAAAACACCAGCTCTGAAAAACATCATTCACCCCTATATTAACCTGCAATCTTTACGCTCCTCCAATAAGATCTTAGCTCAAACTACCAAAGCCAATAATTCTGCTGGGGATTCTCTATTCTCAAACTTTGTAGGTAAAATGTGGAACTCCCTACCGACCATGCTCACCTCAGAACCCTCACTCCTACAATTCAAAAAAAAGCTTAAACCCCATCTCAATACTCTCTGGCAATGTCCCTGTTCCAAACCTGATTAACCACTATCATTTACCCTTCTCTTACCTCACTATCCTTAACCGCTTTTTAACAAGGCGCCTCGCCTTTGTAACTGACCTATGGTTTTTTTTTATATGCTGCTATTGTTTTTTTTTTCCCAAGATGTGATGTATCTTTATATTGTATTTAGAACTCAACTATCTTCCTTTTTTGCATTAACAATGTTCATATGTCTGTTATATACCTGGAGCTTTTCTCCCCGGGCCTCCGCTGAAAATGGACATGTATCCAGTCGGACTCTCCCGGTTAACAAATGTAAAATAAATAAATAAATAAATAAACTTGGAACGTGTTGACAGATTCGTAATACTACTAATTTTCTGCAGTTAAATGCTTCTATTACTCTTCATTGTTGTAAGAAGTCATTCTCATTCAACACCTTTCCCCCAAAGGTCACTGGTTTTGTGAGTTTTTAAGGGTCTGGCCAGTTATTGTGCGAATGCTCTGACCATTGGTATCGTTGACACTGTCATATGTACAGGTTGCGCTGTATTCTGGTGACTAGGGTTGGCACCTTTTCAAATGGCCAAGATGGGACATTTTCGGAACACACATCAGATTTTACAAGCCGACACATACCCACGGTCAGTACAACAGATAGAACTTTACTTATTTGCCTACATAAAAGCCTATTGTTGTAGTGGTTTAGTTGCTTATTCTGTTTCTTTTAACATTTATATTGTAGATACTGCAATAATTATTTTCTGCTACTATTACATAACATATGGGACATAATTATGTCCTACAATCCCAGGACATTTGCCATTTGAAATGTCTTTTGTCAGGACACAACTGTCCAACGATGGACTGTCCCTCGCAAAGCAGGACAGATGATAACCCTACTGCGGACACCAGATTGTTTGGGCCAACACATAGCCACGGTCAGTGCAGGTTTAGAACATTCATTTGTTTCCTAGCTGTGAGCCTTATACCTTTGGAACTTTTGTTGTTTGCCTGTTTCTTGTATGAATTACATTTATTCTATCCTGACGTGACCGCTTTAGGCAACTGTTACATGCAGTATGGTGCATAGTTATTTCCTACGGTCACAAGACATTTGGCATTGTACCATTGTTGGTCAGGTCACACCTACACACACATTAATTGTCCCTCGCAGAGTGGATCAGGGGTATCAGTGCCTTCATCACCCTTATACCATATGCCACTATGCAAATGTGTGCAATATATTCTCTCGCTTATTCGTGTCGGGACACGTGCGTCATGGGCAGGTATATGATCCTGGGTAGCAGGTTATGCATGACCATTTAGGGCTGGACAGTGTCATGCATGACTAATGCACATTCCAACTTGTGTCCAGATAGCTACAGGACTGGACTTCGTGTCTTCCATTCTAATGTTTACACAGGTTACTTATCCCATGAGGGATATCCCAAAAATTGAACAAGACCAAAACAAGACAAATACCGAACATTCTTCTGGCATTATGAAAATGTGCTGGGGGTTTTACATGCAAGGGATATGTTGTGTGCAATCCTGCAACTGCCTAGGGTGACACTACCTACTACATATGCGTAGTGGTCACTATGTGTAGATGTGGCTGCACCAAACCAGTAGGCCAAGTATGGCTGGATTTTGTGGACGTTCAGGTAAGGGAGCGGGTTGTGTGATGTGAAGGTGATGCTGGGTAGTCCATTATGCATCCAGGTGTGTTGCATTTGTTATGGCCAGTTCCATCAGGACCAATCTGTGGGTATGTGCCGGTGACATGTCTATACATTTGTATCGCACATTTCAATATTCATATGTTTGTGGGATTGTGTTCTACAGTATGGCCCATCTGGTTGTATTGCAGCTGTTTATACATGTTTTTGTGTTTCTTTCAGCTTCACCCTCTGCTCCCTCATACACCTCCAGTTCACCTATTCTGCATACGACACAGTATCACCTTGGAGGATTGTACCATTACCCATCCCCCCACACACACATATTCCTCACACCCCATACATCACTGCTTTGGTTGTTGGCTCATGACACGGCCAAAGTAACACATTGAATACCCTACATATGTCAGGTACCTGTATGGTTGTGTGGACTACCCTGCCATGTTTGCTTTCCACATGCTATACCTCATGCACATAGGTACACGCCCATACTTCATTTTCATTACATGGTTGGTATACCCGGGTACTACCCATTCAACTGTGACACATCCTGGCAAGTTCGGCTTGTACCGCTGATTTGCGGATTTTGGCAGATTGTTCTAATCATTGGTAGGATGCCACCTTTTCCTATGTCCAGGATGGGATATATTCCGCACACATATCCGACTATACTGGACAGTATGTACCCACAGTTGACAGTATGGATAATACTGTTCCTTTCAGCCTACATGTTTCCTTATTGTTGTAGCTGTTTATATGCTCCTTCTGTTTCGTTTACATGCTTATTCTATTTCCTGTCACATTTGGTATGTGAAATACAGACATACCTTTTGTATGTGACTATTATATGCCTTGTGGGATATGATTCGGACATACGGTTGCTAGATATGTACATTTATCATGTATTTTGTTATGGACACATCTGCCCAGCTGTGTACCCTCCCTCACATTATGGGTCAACTGGTGACCCTAACCATTGGTGCCGACAATTCCCCGGGTCCGAATGGGCCTGGATCCGATGACTCCGAGACCCGAAAACGAGTCGGAGAAGGAGTGATCGGGGCAAATATGGGGGCTGCACTCCCCCCCAGAGGGGGGGGGAGGCAAGAGCATCCCCATCTGCATTTGGGTCTGCAAGAACCGACGCATCATCTGATCCATGTCCGCTTCGGAGATGCTACGGGTCGACCTGGATGACGTAGTCGAAGCGGGCCAGGAGGGCCACCTCGAAGATCTCGAGGGAGACCTATCCTCCTCCTCCGGCTTTGGCGAGAAACAGGGTGAATGGCGCCGAGAGGAGGGGGATCCGGAGACCCTCGAAGGAGACTTAAGTATTTTCATTGGCGGAGCCGAAGGATGAAGTTCAGCCCGCCTTTTGTGGGACCTATGTCCTTCTTTATCCTTGTGCCTCTTCTCTGGCAGTGAAGAGGCACTAGTTTCCCCAGAGCTCAAACCCGAAGAGGGAGGTTGAGTTCTGGGTAGAGCTAAGGGGACAGACGGTGCTGAAGCTGCAGAAGCAGCTGGAGCCCGAACGGGAGGGGAAGAAGAAGCCGACTCCTGGGGGAGCTTTCCCGCCAGGATCAGCTTGTTCTTTCTATCCCGAAGTGCCCGGGGGTTGAAGGCCACGCAGATCTGGCAGGCCTCTGACAAATGAGCTGCCCCCAGGCACAAAACGCACTGAGTGTGGCCATCAGCTGGGGAAAGCTTGTGGCCACACTCAGTACTTTTAGAAAAAACGGCCTTAGGCCCTTCAGACATCATTCACACACACACCCAAACACTAGGAGGGGGAGGGGGAGGTGAAGGTAAATTAGTGATTAAACTAATAAAAAAGGAATCAAAAACTAGCACAAGTAGAAGAAAAAGGGGAGCTAGCACACACACAACTACAAAATTGTCGAAAAAGTGGTTTGAAAAACCAGCAAGATCTCACCCAGCCAGGAGCTCTTCACAGGGAAGCTTCTTCAGCTGCGGCAAAAAATGATCTGAGGTAATGTGGTCAGTAGTAAGGGATTATGGGTAGGGGGAGGAGCTAGGAGCTTGGATCTAGGAGCTTGGAAAGCTGCCGAATCGGATCCGAGGTCGGATCCGACACCCACAGGTTGCAGATCAAATGAAGTAACTACTTCAGATCTGTAGGACACAATAAAATCAATCACTAAAATATATATATATATATATATATATATATATATATATATATATATAAAAACTTAACCCCCTCTAGTGGTCATTCTGAGAAACACTCCTTTCATAAGTAAAACTTGAAACTAGTTGTATAGTAAAATTTTTTTTGTATGATGTTGTGTAAAATATTTTGTAAACAAAAGAATATACAGGAGTGTGTTATATTGAAAAACAACTATATTTTCTTTGGAGGTGAATTTTTCATCAAATCTCTGGTGTAGCTATGGGGGCATATGCCAATATGATTTTGATGTATTGGGAGCACATATACATTCTTAATTCATCTTACAAGAAGTGTTGGACCCCATATAAAAGTTTTCTGGACGATATAATAATTTTTTGGATAGACTCTGAAGACAAATTGATGGAATTTTTTTTAAGTACATCAGTAGTACTACTTCCTTTTTACAGTTTACACACCAATCTGATAGTAATATTACTTAGCTGTTACAATTGAGAAATATGAAGGTGGTTTTAAGTCCAGAATTTATAGAAAACCCACCTATTCAAATTTGTTTCTCCACTTTACGAGCTCACATCCTTACCATCAAAAGGTGGGTGTGGTAAAAGGGCAGTTTGTCCGTCTCTCTTGAATGTGTTCACATGAGATGGAATTTTTGGATGAGTGCAGAATTTTATCTAATATGTTGTTGATCGTGGACATCCCAGAGAAATGATTAAAAAGATATGTAAAGAAGTGGTGGCGAATAGACAGGGTAGATTCAAGCCCATTTTAGGTGAAGATGGTAACATCGTGAACAGTAACACAGATATTCAAGGGGGTGTGCAACATGTAAACATAGATACATCTTTGCTTAGAGCATTTATTACTGAATTTAATGGGGACTCTAAAATAATTAGAGACATCTTGGAAAGAGAATGGCACAGGTTCGCACAATTATCAGATCTGAGTCCCATTTTTGACACTCCTCTCAAGATTATTTATAGTAAGGGTCCAAATTTTAAAAACTATCTTGAGCACACTGGGTCTATAAAATAAACCATAGAACCACTGGTACTTTTAAGTGTGGGGCATTCCCAGTAGTGGCTGGTGACTTCAAATCAAAGGGGGGCTGCAGGAGACAGCTGAATGGGTGTGGTCAATGGGAAGGGGTGTGGCCAACTAGAAAGGAGAGGAGCTATGCTCAAAACCACAAAAACTAACTAAATACACTGCCCTGGGTGCCAAACCGTCATTATGAGAGTCCAATCAAGATAAAACGAAGTGTAGAAGAATAAAAGTATTTCAGTGCATTGGCTGCATGACAGCTTGCTTAATATCTAGATGGAAACAAAAAGGTTGTGAGGCATGAAAAAATAAATTACTTTTTAAATACATTAATGGAATGCCAGTCAAAATCAAGTATAAGAAAAACAAGCAGCACTCAACTCAAACCACTTCTTGCACTGCAGTTCTAATTATAATTTATATTCAGCTTTATTAAAGTACCAAGTAACATGCTGAAAGTAGAAATCTCTGATGCCCCCACTTGTAAAAATGTTTCTTATCCAAAAAAGACCTGCTTCCTGACAACTATCTACTTGTTTCATGGGGAAAACATGATCAAAGTAAAAAATGAAAAGCAAAGAAGAAATAAGCTCAAGATACATTGCTTAAAAGGATTACTGTACAGGTTATGGTCCACACGACTGGCATTCTGTTTAGTTTACGGGTAAAGCCTGCAGAGATGACTGGAAGTCTTCAAGTGTAATGAGCTTCTTAAAATAATGTAATCCTTTCCTTTATTACAAATACTGTCATAAGCATTTCAATACCCAAGAATTATATATTATCTAGTTAAGTATTCTCTACATGGCAACAACAGAAAGGCTTTCAATGTTGGCAATTCTTTAACAGTATGCTTATTAAAGCTTACTTGCATCTTACGATCTCAGCCAAGCTTACCTGATGGTCATTAAAGTATTGCTACTTAAACACAGAGCAACAGGCACTTTGAGTAATAAGCATAAATCAACAGTACAAAAATATGACAGAAACCAGACCATTCTGCAAAAATCAAGGACAGATGAAAAGCCACTCTAGTACTTGTGTCTACCTTGGATGGGGGGGGGATACTCTGCACATTTACACTGCATAACTACTCCTTGCCTTGCTTCGACACATCCAGAGTCACTACATGGGGGAGTGGGGTGCAACAAGTATGTCACAATTTGAAATGTCTCTGGCTGTACTGTGATGGCCCTGACACATTTGTCATACCTCTCAACCTCAGAGTAAGAAATCTGGAAAAAAGCCATACAAAGAAGTGGGACAAAGGCCCAAAAATAAGGACAATTTTTAAATATTGCTCTTATAAACTTAGAAAGATAATAGAATAGGTATTGCATTAGTATGAATTTTCTGAATGGTATGAAATCTGAAACTCAAATGTCTGTCATTATTTTCTAACTTCAGTCTTTAATGATTTGTCACTAATTTGCCAAAAGAAAACACAATTTTATGAAAAATGAACCAAAAATGTGATGTAAAAATATAAAATAGCCACATAATACAGCTGGGAACCTGTCAAAGAAGGGACACTTTAATATTAGTACTGCTAACTTGAGCAGCTGACAAAATAAAATAATCTACATGCATTTCTGAAATAAAAGTAATCTATAACTCTGATTATTAAAGTTATTTCTTAATTGTAAACCCTCCATGTTTTCTTCCAAAATTGCTATTTTGCGGAGGGATTATTAGGGGGAAGAGCAACATTTTGAGCCAAAATCAGGGACAGTTGAGAGGTTTGGCTATGCCTAATTCTATAAAGCAATTTATTTGCATGTACCTCTCAACTTGTTAATGCAATAAATCTGGACAAGGCCAAATATATTGGGGTAACATATAAACAGTATTAAAAATTGCTCTTGTATAAACTGAGACAGTTGATAGAACAACAGGTCTTACTTTAGCATGCATTTTTCTGAAGGTTATGAAGTCTGAAACTAGTGTGTCATTATTTAGTGACTTAATTCCTAAATGATTTGCCAGAAAACCACAAATTTTATGAGGAACAAACCAAAAATAAGAAGCAAAAATCTATTCATTCTTTGAAAATCTGGACAGTTGGGAGGTATAGTTCAGCTGGGGCTGTCTTTAAGTTTGCCGCCCTTCCCCCTCACAAAATCATGGTCGAAATGGAGTCTCCCCCTGCAGCCATTCCAATGATCCATTACTTGGCTATTTCACTCCATTTACCATAAACACTAATGTGCATACTGATTTACTTCTATGATGATTTGGGCTTCATTTGAACGTTTCATTTTGCATTTTACAGCACAAACATTAAGTCATCTGCTAAACAAACTTAGCATTAAAACTTCTCTGCCCTTGAAACTCACATTCATTGAAACAGCATTGAAACCTACATTCAAAGAAAATACATTTTACCAGTGGCAGATAAAGATTAATTCTGGGCTGATTTCAAATCATAGGCCCCTTGCATATGAAACATATATGTGCTCTTTGATACACCTTCCTATTGTTTTGAACATTTTTCCAGTAAACTATGAAACAAAACGCATGTGCCAATAATGACAAAACTGCCCAATTCAGAACATCTTTCCAGTAAACAGTGAAACAGAATGCATGCACCCATAATGACAAAACTGCCCAGTTCAGAACATTTCCATCATAAAAGTCTACTCAAACTTCTACAGTCCACCATTATCAGTAAATATGCACAATTCTACAGTCCACCGTTATCAGTATATATGCACAATTCTACAGTCCACCATTATCAGTAAATATGCACAATTCTGCAGTCCACCATTATCAGTAAATATGCACAATTCTACAGTCCACCATTATCAGTAAATATGCACAATCTCTGAAGAAGTAAAAAAAGTCATCTAAATAATTCCACATTAAATAAATCTGTAACTAATGAAGAAGTTGCTGTTAGCAAACACCTTTATATTTCATGGCTGATGCCCCTGAGGAATAAATTGCCTATATTACATTAAAAATGATAAGCTAGTAATATTGCAATAGGAAATGGATGGCAAACTGATAACAGGCTCATAGTTAGTACCTTAACTTTTTTAGTACGGCAGCATTCACCCCTTGTGGGAGTAGAACCAACAACCTGAGCAGAACAACAAAGAGCATCATTCCTCTTAAATAAGAAAGACTCAGTGTATGTGGCAAATAACTCTATATTTGAATATTCATCATTAATATATCTCTTGTTCCTTGCTAATTTTTCTCACTATTTGAGTCCCTGAGACAGCAGCCAAACACAGCCTGCCTGCATCCTCCGCACTACCTCATTTCTTTTTTGTTTATTTCTCCCATTTCCCCCCACTAGACATAATACTGGATATATTATTCCCTTCTGCCTCTTCCCTTATTTTTCCACTAGGTGGTGCTACTACCCTAAATTGGACGTTACTCTGATACCTTTTAATCTCTTGACCAAGAACATAATAAGTCCCCATACTTCAACTCTCTCTGTGTTCTTTCCCTTCTTCCTCTGTTTCACCTCTCATACTCCTACCCTTGAATACTACATCTTCCTAGGTCTTAAAACTCTCTTTTCTTTAGTAACACTTACCTCTCTGCTATAGTCTTTATAGCTACAGATTGTTTCTCTCACTGCGCCTGTCCATCCTCTGGCTCTACCCGCTCCGTTCGCCCTGTGGGCTCACCCTGCTCCCCTACCCTACCCCCAATTCTCACCCACCCCCAGAGGTCCTAAATTTAGTTCCCTCCTATTAAATCCCACCCTCTCAACCAACCAATACACATACTCCTCTCCCCAGCCCCTTCCTCCATTACACCTGCCTATCTTAGCCACTCCCCCTAGTTAACAACTATCACCTCACCCACTTCTACCACTCTCTCACCCCAGACAATGCCCCCCCCTCCTTCAATCCTTAACTCCCTAACATTACTCTTCCTTCTACTACCTCTTCACCATGCAAACTCTTACACTCATCTTCACTTATTCTCTTCCCCTACTTCATCTCACAACTTCCTTACCACACACTTTCACAACATTGCACCTTCCCTAGTTCCCTCCCAGCCTATCCTGCTCCTAAAAATAAAACTTTTCCTAAATACAACTACTGACACTAAACTCAAACTAAATGTCTACTTAACTCCTTCTCCCAAATGCAAACATTTCAAAGTACCTCCCCATTCCTCATTCCTTCACTTAGCCAGTGACATCCACCCTAATCCAGGTCCCAAATCTTCTCAAATACATCTTAACAGCTCCTACAATAAATCCCCTAATAAAAACCTCAAATTCCTCACCATCAATGCCCAAAGCCTACTAAATAAAATTACCCTCTTTCATGCCTGGCTCAATCACAACCAAGCAGATATTTTAGCTAGCTTTGAAACCTGTCTCAAACCTCATATAAATGATGCTGAATTCCTTCTACCCGGATTTCACTCTCCAACCTGATCGCCTAACTACAAGAGGTGGTGGTGTAGCTTTAGTCTACTCCAATCACTTATCTATCTCTCCATACCCCAACCATATCACCTCCTTCTTAAATGCTGAACTTGTCATCGGCCTACTAAAACTTAACACCCACAAAAGCATCTGTATCATCTCCCTCTACATTCCTCCTGGCAACAACATCAACACCCTAGAAGACATTCTCTCCTGGACCTCCTCCAACATCAGACTAGAAACCTTCATTCTAGGAGATGTAAATATTGACTGGGGAAAAATCAATAACCTCAATCCTACATTAACAATTAACCTATTTACCTTTACTCAACTCACCACCTCCATCACTAGACCTAACAAAACACACACCCCTGGCTCCATACTCAACTGGATCCTAGTAATAAAAGTAAAGTAAATAATAAAACCATCAATTCAGAAGTCATTCCTGACTCTCTAGGAGACCATCTCCCTGCCTTCACCATTCGAGCTACTCCCACCTCCTCTCACTTCCATAAATATATCTCTACTCGCAACCTTTCTAACTTTAACCCCAACACTTTCATTGATTCTCTCAAACTAATCAACTGGAACCCCCTAAAAATTCTACCTCTAGACTCAGCCATTGACTACTTTAACTCAACATTCCAAACAATCCTTAACTCCCAAGCCCCAATAAGAAATAAACTGGTCAAAACTAAAACCTCACGCTGGCTCACCAAAGATACAAAAAACACCATGCTACAAAGAGATAAAACCTGGAAAACCTACCTCCGTAACAATCAACCTGAGACTTTATTAAAATATAAACAGTTGAGAAACCTAGCCAAAAAACTTGTCCTAAGGGATAAAAAATCATACCACCTAAAACTACAAGAAAATCATGCAAAAAATCCCAAACACTTCTGGAACTCTATTAATTCCCTCTTAAGGCCTGGAACAAAAAAACAATCCGTGTCCTGATACTAGCATATCTGACTCAGAAATTGCCACACAATTCAATTCCTTCTTTACCTCTTCAATAGCTGAGCTCACTAAGACATTCACCAACAATAATCCTCCTCCCCTCTCTCCCCTCCCTACCCTAATTTTGAACTTAATCAACCAAATAAAAAAACTCCTCTTTAAACTAAAGCCCTGCTCTAACGCCCCTGATAGCATTCCCTCCTCCTTCCTAAAAATAGCATCAGATGCTATTGCTCTGCCTATCAGCATCCTGATCAATAGATCCATACTTGAGTCCTATGTTCCTAAACTTTGGCGTACTGCTTATATTTTCCCTCTCCACAAGGGTGGCAAAAATAACATTGTATCTAACTTTTGGCCCATAGCCATCCTCTCCCCTATCTCCAAAATTCTTGAAAAATGCATCCATCTACAGCTCTTACCATTCCTTACTAAACATCAACTACTTTCCCCCACCCAGCATGGTTTCCACCCTGGACATAGTACTAACTCTGCCCTGCTCTCCTTCTTACATTTCGTCAATTCAGCCCGTGATTCTGGAGATTTAGTATCTTCTGTCCTGCTAGACCTTTCTAAAGCCTTTGATACCATCTCCCATACCCACCTCCTAAACCATCTCTCTAAACTTAACCTTTCCCAAGCAACCATTTCTTGGTTCTCTAGCTATCTTTCTAACAGGTCCCAAGCTGTGAAATGGGGCCAAGCCACTTCCTCTTTCCTCCCTACTCCCACTGGTGTACCCCAAGGTTCCATACTTGGTCCTCTGCTATTCAACATCTTTATTAATGACTTCCATAAAGCCATTCCCAACTCCAAAATTGTTCAATACGCTGATGATTCCACTTTGATTTGTAGTGCCCCCAACCTAGCTGAGCTCCAATCTCTAACCCAAAATGCCTTTTCTTCCACTGAAGATTGGATGCTGCAAAACCACCTCTCTCTTAATGCCAACAAAACCAAGATCCTTCTATTCTCCCCCTCCAAATCTTCCCCTCTAGATGAAAACTCCCTTCACATCACTAGTCGTAATAACTCACAAATAGAGATCGTACACTCTGCCAAACTTCTTGGTGTCACCATAGACAGTCAGCTAAAATTTAACTCCCACATTCAGCAGAATATCAAAAAAACACACATAAAACTTGGCCTACTTTACAGAAATCACCACTTCCTCTCTCCTTCCTCTAAGCTAACTCTTGCCACTACATATCTTCTTCCCTCTCTCATGTATGGCTCTCCCTTGCTCACTAACTTATCCTCCTCACTTACCTCCAAACTAGAGATATGTTACAACAAAATGTCTAGATTTGCCACAGGTATCAAATCCTCCTCACACCATTGCAATTCCCTTCATTCCCTTAACTGGCTTGAACTGCCCAACCTACTTGACTTTCACCAACTAACCACAGCACACAAATTAGTATTCCAACTCTCAAACTGCCCTGCACTATCCAACATACTGCAACCATATTCCCCTCCCAGATCTCTTAGATCCTCTCACCAAAACCTGCTGACCATTCATAAACCCAAGTGCCCAGCTGGCCAGCTACTCTTATCCTGTACCCTAGCAAAAAAATGGAACTCTCTTCCCTCCAGCCTACGGACCTGCAATAACCTCAATAGCTTCAAATCTCAACGTCATTCCTACTACTTACTTAACAGGAAATGCAACTGCTCTCTTCCTCCTTTGCCTCTCAAACCCTCCTCTCTCCTTACCCCTGGCTAACCTCTCCTTACTTCTCAACCTCTCCTCTCCTAACCCACTCTTAATTATTAATTTGTTTCTTATAACAAATTACTTCCGCCAACGTCTATACTATATACTCTCTTCTTCTGAACTATTTGTTCATTCTGCTGTTTGTTTATCACATTGACATTGAATCAAACTGTTTGTGTCTTTTGTTTGATCTTTTTATTATGTACTATGTATTTTTTATACTATGTATGTTTTACTTTGATTTTAAAATGTATTTAATTAGATTTGTGGAGCTTTTCTCCCCGGGCCTCCACTGAAAACGGGCTCCCTGAGCCCAGTGGACCTCCCTGGTCATCAAACTGGAAATAAATAAATAAATAAATAAATAAATAAATAAATAAATAAATACATAAATAAATAAAACCTTCTGCATCAAAAGCAAGTACACAACCTGTTGTGCTATTAACAATGCAAGCTGACTTAGCATAAGCAGCACTAAACTTCTCTTCCCCTGCAGCTCTTAGCTCCTTGTAAAATCTACTCAATACTCAACTGCATCTCAACTTCGCAGCACAAGAAATCTGGAAAAAGCCAAATTTATTGGGGTCAAAAGCCCAAAAACCAGGGACACATTAAACATTGCTTCTATAATCTTGGAAAGTTGCTAGAATAAAATGCTGTGTTACCACCATACATTTTACTGCCAAGGTCCCTGTGCAAAAGAGTCAGAGCAACATACCACTATGCCAAATCAGCTGCTTTGTGAAAGAAAAATGCTGTGTTCCCACCATACATTTTACTACCAATGTCCCTGTGCAAAACAGTCAGAGCAACATACCACTATGCCAAATCACCTGCTTTGTGAAAGAAAAATGCTGTGTTACCACCATACATTTTATTGCCAAGGTCCCTGTGCAAAACAGTCAGAGCAACCTACCACTACACCAAATCAGCTACTTTGTGAAAGAGTGGAAGACTGAAACTTAAATGGCTATCATTTAAGGAATTCAGTTCTCACCATAGCTGTCAACCTCTTAGCATGACAAACCCAGTAATGAGGGAATACAGCCCTCAAACATATTCAGTGAATTCCGTTCTTGCCATAGCTGTCAACCTCAGCACAAAAAACCTGGATAAAGCCAATAATGGGGTAATACAGTCCCAAAAATAAGGACAACTTTCAAATATTCATCTTATAAACTTAGGTTGTGTTACTATGCATTTTTTGAAGAATATGAAGTCTGAAATTCAAATGCCTGTCAATTTTACTTCTGACGGAACAAAAACAATTTTCAGCAGAGGCCCAGGGAGAAATACTGCAGACACATGTCTTTGTAAAATGGCAGGACACCAGAGCAACTCCACACAAACACAGGGATAAGATGCAGACTCCACACAGAAGGTACCCCAGCCAAGAATCAAACCAGAAAACCTATAGCTGTGAGGCAACAATGCTACCACTGCACCATCAAATATGTAAGGAATTAAACATTCAGAAACCTGAAGTCTGAAATTCAAATGCCTGTCAATTTTATTTAACAACAAAAAAACTATTTTCAGCAGAGGTCCAGGAAGAAATAATGCAGACATGTCTTTGTAACATGGAAGGACACAAAAGCAAACCCACACAAACACAGGGAGAAGATGCCGACCCCACAAAGAAGGCACCCCAGCCAAGAATCAAACCTGACAACCTGCAGCTGTGAGGCAACAATGCTACCACTGCACCATCAAATATCAAGCATTACAACATTTAGAAACCACAGATATTATGAGGAAAAGATCAGATCAAATATGAGGCAAAAATCTGCAATTTTTTTACAAATGGTGATGGGTAGGGAATTCAGGTCTTTAACACCTGTATACAAGGTACAGGGTTCAAGCCTGAGGTATTCCCTACCACACCACCATGAGTCTAGCCAGCAGTATATAGCAACTGGGGCATTTACACACACACACACACACACACACACACTTTGTAGTAGGCTGATCTCGTAGCTGCAATCAAATAAAACCCTGAGGCTCTATTCACATAAATCCATGTCTTCGCCATAGCTGCAAACACATAAATCTACACAAGACCCCACCCATCCAGCTCCGAATAACGAGATCTTCCCGACCAGACTGCTGACGTTGCAGTCCGACTCTGATGAGGTTTCCTAGTGAGTTTCCAGGACAGTCTATTGCAGTTGTACTGCATAGACTTCTGGGATCTTGCTCTAACATATTTCCCAGTCTGGGCTGCTGCTGAAACAGTCTGTGCATGCTCTAGACTGTCTCAGCAGCAGTCTGGACTAGTGCACATGCGCGGTGTCCACGAATTTTGAATTTTTTGTTTCTTTGTTTTATTTTCTAATTTCTTTATGTTTTACAGCTGGGGGGCTGCAGTCCGGCAGTCCAATAGCATGGGCCGCCCCTGGGCATGTCCACAGTGTAGACATATTATCAACAGGGAAACATTGTTTCTGCCAGCTAGAGATTACTATTTTTTTTCAATGTACGTAGTTCCTGTGATTCTTTTGGCTTTGCATACATTGTCCTATGTAGTCAATGTACTGCTTTTTATAAAGGGAAAACTGAGATAAAGTTAAAGAGGAAACTGTATGAGCACACAAATGATATTCTTACTAAGAATCCTAGAAGTGTTCTCTATGAACATACCCTCGCATATACAGGAGCTTTGTTTTCATTTTTTGTGGTGGAAGAAATAGCTAAGGGGTTGAGAGAAGGACCCTGGGGAAACCACAATTGAGTATAGAGAAGTGTTCTGGCAGATTTTACTAGAGGCTAATAAATACCCTGGTCTCAATTATGTTACTTCTTTAGCTCCAGTTTTAAAACTACATGCTGCTAGGTTATAACACACTCATGGATAGTCTTTTGTTTACAAAATATTTTACACAACTTCACACAAAAAAAATGTTACTATACAACTAGTTTCAAGTTTTACTTATGAAAGGAATGTTTCTCAGAATGGCCACTAGAGGGTTTTTTAATTTTTGATATATATTTTAGTGACTGATTTTATTGTATCATACAATTTTAATACTACATATATTTATATACATACATTTTTTAAGAAATATTGTATGTCTTAAGTCTTGTGTGTTTTTATATTTTTTATGCATATACATTTTCATTTCATGTGATTTGCTTGGTTTTTACTAGTTCACATTTTAACTAACTGAATTGTGATTGGATGGGTACTACTCAAGCAAAAGTATTTAAACTGCTATCTGCAAGTTATATTTACTTATGCATCTGAAGAAGTCTGTGTAGATGAAAATGTAATAGTGGATATAAGCATTTATGTTTAATCCTTGTGGTGTGCTGTCTCTGAATAAATCAGTGTGCTGTACTTCGTTGTGCTTTTTGTGCTGAATTTTACTGTTTTGGTTTTACTATACAGCACTTGCTTCCATTTGCTTTGGTTTTATCCTTTCTTATTTGCTTTGACCTTACCTTCAATGTCATTAAATGTAGCATTGTGAGACTTGGCAAAAAGGGCCTAAATTATGATTACAAAATAAAATGTTAGATCATAAAAATGACATCATTATTAAAGATATAGGATAATGTTAGAGAGTATTTTAAGTTTTGAGTTGTGTGTGTCTATCAAAGTCAGAAGGGAATCTTCTGTAATCTAACTAATGCTAAAACGCATGCCTAATCACTCCAGGGAGGTCCTTTTTCCACTTCATAACTTTACTGAGAACTCATTTTAGAGGACATCAATGCATTTTGTAACCTTTGAACAAACAACTTGAAATAAATTCAAAAGGTACGATGATTACCTACTATAAAAATCATAGTATTGGACAACTTAAACTATTCAGAGACATATCAAGAACTGTTGTTATTTTCTTCTTATTATTATTATTGGTTATTAAGAGTCAGCCTGTGCCTGGTCTACAAAGCAATGTTTGATCTGTTGTTTTTTAAATGTCTTGCCTGTTTGGGGGAGCTAGTATCAGACTCTGTAGCCTAATGCTAAAAACAGAGTGAAAGATACATTACATTACACCTTCCAAGATTATTCAAGAGGTTCCTGTTAAAGTCAGTCAAATTAATCAGTTCCAGTTCCAGTTCTAGTCAGTAGAACTGAGTCATCAACTTCCTTCATAGGTTCATAGGTTCATAAGTAGGTACTAGGAAATTGGCCCTAGGGCCTATATAAGCCTAGCCAAATGGTACCCTGGCTTTTGCCACCCAAGAAAATTATTTTCCTGTGCCCCTGTCAAGCACAGCCACAGAAGTGATCCCTGGGGTGAATTTCCTATCTCACATCCAATCATCAAGATTTTTCTTGAAGAGTGCTAATGAGGAGCTTTGTTTGATATAGATAGGCAGTTTGTTCCAGAGTATGGGAAGTCTCTGAGACAGGAATCTATCTCACCAGCATGTTCTGTTTATTGTGGTGACAAGGTTTAGGTCCCTAGAGCGTGTAGCTTGGAGGGATTGGGATTTCTTTACGTGGAGCATGTCCAACAGCTCTGGGTTTGACATAGCTTTGTATGTTAGGCAGAGATCGCCTCTGAGTAGGCGATATGCGACAGAGTAAAGCTGGATTTTTTTGAGACGGTCTGCGTAGGGCATCTGTTTGAGGCCAGTAATCCTCTTTGTGAGGTATTTCTGTAGCCTTCCCAGTTGTTGTAGATGTCTTGTGAGGTACAAACCAAAAGGGGCGTTGTACTCTATAATGGGTCTAATGAGTGATGAGTAGAGGGGAACAATGACCTCTTTTTTCCTGGCTGAGAAAACTTTTGTGATGAGGTGTGCCACGTAGAAGGATTTCCTGACTACTGTGGCGATGTGATTATCAAAGGAGAGACTACTGTCCATCTGTGTCCCAAGGTCTCTTATCATACTTTCGGCGTTAAGTAGACTACTGCCTATGTGGTAGTTCATGGGTACAGAGTTTTTACCAAAAGGGATGACAATGCACTTTTTGGCATTGAGCTTGAGGCCATGGCTTTGACACCAGGCATCTGTCTCAGTGAGGCCCTTTTGTAGGATGTCCACAGCGTTAGGAGATTTGATTATGGCTCCTAGTTTGCAGTCATCTGTGAACTTTGTTAGCCAAAGACCTTCTGTGTTAGCCAGTACTTCAGAGAAGCAGATACCAAACAGAAAAGGACCCAGGACTGTACCTTGTGGTACTCCACTTGTGACTGGTCTGAAGTTGGATTTAGAGTCTGCTACTTTCACAGTGTGGGTTCAGTCAGAGAGCCAGTTGGCAACCCATCTTGTAACATAGGGATTTATACCTAGTTTAGTGAGTTTGTTTATAATTCCAGAGTGGGGGATGGTGTCAAAAGCCTTGGCGAGATCTAGATAGGCTGTGTGTACCACCTTACCCTCATCTACAGCTTTGGTGACCGCTTCAAAGAAGTCTATCAGGTTTAGGAGACATGATCTGCCTTTTACAGAGGTCCAGAGTTTGGAGATTACCACTGTCATTGTTTATAAGTTCCATGATGATACGCTCCATAGCCTTGCAGACCAGGCTTGTCAGGCTAATGGGGTAGTTCCCGGGGTCTGTGGTGGCTCCCCCTTTGTGGAATGGGATAACCGTTGCTGTGTGCCATTCAGTGGGCACTGAGGTGAGGCTATGATTGAACATGGTACTTAGGTGGGGTGCCAGTTCGTTCTGTAGTTCATGTAGAACGCAGCCTGGGATGTTGTCAAGTCCCATGGATGCTGTGTTCTTGGCTTTGGAGAGTGTGTTTTTTACCTGTGCAGCCATGATTACAGGTACTTTGCATTCTTCCGGTATAGAGATGGGCCCTTTAGGGAATATGGGAAGTAGTAAATGTCAACATGGGTTGTGATAATCAGTCCTGGAGGCCAGTAGGTCATAAGCTTCTGGACTCAATTAACTTAGACATATCAGGAGCACTACTAGTTTAATGGAATTTAAAAAGGTATTAAATAACCATATGGATTATGATATATATATATATATATATATATATATATATATATATATATATATATAGATATATAAACAAACGTACTAGTTTAGAATGACATCAGCTATGAATCAGAGCCTTAATTATAGAACTTCTGTTGCTGCTGTCATGTCATGACAGTATTGGTAATGCTATTCATTTCAGAAAGACTCTTTTACTGCACAGTAATGTACTATTTTGCTTAAGGCACTGCCAGCTTTCATAAATCTGTGTCTCTCTCTTTGAAATGTGGCTATGCTTTTGTGTATATGGCATCTGCATATCCGCTAAAATACACTTTTTGTCCACACAGTCTGCATTACTAATGCATACTTGCAAATAACCAGCTGTCTGGGGTGTATGACCTGTTGTCTTTGAATCATGAGTTGCACATTTTCTTGCAGTTCAGCATATACCATTACAGAAAAGAGCACAATGATTTTCTTTAACTTGACCCCTTGGATGAAGTTTCATAATGTATTTGTTTAATTAATTATTCTATATATGTAAATGTTGCTTTAAATATAGGATGCCCTACTTTGTTTTATGTACCTCATGAGGATGCTAAAGCAGCAAGGAAACACAGATGATAGCTTTCTGAAATACATTTATAGTGCCCTAGTCCACATACTTGTCAAATTTTATATTAATATCTGTGAATTTACTTTTCAAAATATAAGATTTAACACAAAGTGCATTATTTTCAAAAGGTCAGAGCTTTTTTACCTGAGTGGATCCATCTGCCATGTATTTAATTGTAGTTCCCTCACTGGTAATGACTCTTGATAGCTCATGTAATGCAGGAATTTTTTCAGATGTGAAACCTGTTTTCAGAGGATAACTCTGTCGTACCAGGATGTTTGACACACTTTGTGTACCATTCTTACCCTTCAAACCTATTATAAAAATATAAAACAAGAAGCTTTTAAGCATAGTTTCCATGGGGCAATAAGTAATACAGTTCAATCAGTCTTTGCAGTTAAATAAAATACTTACATTCAGTCAGTAAGAGTACATTGTATCACCACACATCTTTTTGTTTGGAATTGGAATTAAGAGCTATAATAATTCACATTTCATTGTCTGTGCCATTTATTAAATGACTTCTTTATGATACAGTTTTTAGAGTACAGAAGGGTTGTCGCTCATCTTGTGCATCTGAATAAGACGATGAGGCTCTGGTGATCGTTTAATTAGTTTATTACACACTAACACATCAGGATGGATAGCAGGAACATAACTAAGTGACTGACTGCTACACTCGTACATGCTTTGACTCTGGCTGCTCACTCAAAATGGCACTATTGCCTGCATGTGCTCAGTACTTATATGCATGTGCCTGCTGACTGGAATGCTTCTTAAAGGCATATCACACACACTGATGATCTACATCCTTCCTCTTTACTGAGATGTCTTGCATTGACAATGACATTTGAATAGGCATGCAAATTATACAGACAATAATAAAGAAAACAACATTCATGTCCAGGTTGCAGTGTATTTGGAACTAGGTCCGAAAATGTGATCTGATCTTGTAATATAATAGTTGGACTGGGTTTAGCAACAGGGACAGTTACTGGGGAATGTTCTGCTTTTGGACTCTCAGGGGTATTCTCAAGAACAGGACTATCTGCTGGAATATCCTCTGGAACTGGAACACTGGATAAACCACTCTGATAATTATAGTCTTTACAGGCAAGGTACTGTAACACTGGTTCAGACACCAGTAATAAATGCTTCTGATTCCACCAAAATTCCATTCCCTGAGATTCCATGATGGACGATCACAGTTCTTGACACGAAATTTTCACAAATCCAACCCAATCAAAATCTTTTGTTGTCCGCATCCTCACTAGCTCCACTTCCTTTAATAGACTGAATGGTTTGCTGGTCTTATCATAGTAGAACTTCTGGGCAAACGCTTTTTCAGGAGTTGAGCTTTCACTGCTTTGTTGTTTTTAGTACATGGAACCAATAAATTGGTACTGATTGGTAATGTGGCTCTGGTTTGTCTTGACATAAGTCTCTGGGCAGGAGAACCAAGATGATAATCGCGAGGAATGTTTTTGAGATTCAGGAGATTTAGAAAAACATTGGCATTGTCTCATTTCAATTTCTCTAACAGCTATTTTGCACTTTGAACTGCACATTCAGTCAAGCCGTTTGACTGTGGGTATTCAGGACTACTCATAATATGAACAGAGTCCCACGTTTCAGCAAATCTTTTGAACTGCTGACTTGTAAAATGTGCACCATTGTCAGAAATTACTCTGTGCAGACTACCATATACAGAAAATTGTCTCTTCAACTTAGTAATGGCAGTATTGGACGTTAGTTTAGGAATTAGGTCAATCTCATGTTGACCATTCCACTCGAAGATATAAGTAGCTACTGTCAACCAAGGTAATTCAGGAATCTGGCTTAACTGAAGTGGTACTTCTGTTGATGCGGTTTAGTACCATTATAAATAGAAGAAGAAGAAAGTACTTTCTCAATATCTTTTGACAAAGAAGGCCAAAATACTGGCCCTCTCACCCTTCTTTTGATAGCATCAGTTCCTGGGTGGCCACGATGTAAGATTTTAATGTACTCTTATTGCAAGGATTTTGAAACAATCACTTTTGGACCTTTAATGATGATATCATTATCTGACAAAATCTCGTCTCTCTAAGGAAAATACTGCTGCACATCTACTGGTAAACAAGACTGCTTTGAAGGCCATCCTCGACTGATAAAGAGATTGAGCTTCTGGAGAATTGGATCTGAAGCTGTGTGAGTTTTGAGCTCATCCAGACGTGTAGAAGAAAATTTTCTCTCTTCCATTACTTCAAAATCAGGTTCCTCATTCTCATGCTGCTCAGTATTTTTTCTGGGTGATTGGGATAAAGTATCAGCAAAATAAAGAAGTTTGCCTTTTGTATAAACAAGACTGAAACTGTACTTTTACAATTTAAGCATCATGCGTTGCAATCTAGCAGGAGCTGTGTGCATTGGCCTTCTCAAAGTAGTAACCAAAGGCTGGTGGTCAGTTTCGATTTGAATAGGTTGGCCATAAATATAATCATGGAAATTCAAACATGCAAACACAATTGCCAAGAGCTCTTTATCTGAGCATACCACATCTCAGTTTAGGTTAGAATTCTCAATGCATAGGCTACTGGTCTACCCTCTTGAAGAATGACTGCACCAAGACCAAATTTAGAAGCATCACAGGAAAGAGTTACTGGTTTGTGAACATCATAGTATGTTAAAGTAGGTGGAGTGGAAATTTTCTGTTTCAGGACATCAAATGCTCTTTGGTGTTGTTCTGACCAGGACCAAGATATATCTTTACTCGTCAACTCTCTTAGCGGTACTGAAAGTTGACTGAAATCTGAAATGAATGTGGCTAGACAGCTGACCATTCCAAGAAAACGTTGTAAGGCTTGAACATTATCTGGAGCTAACATCTTAAGAATTGCAGTTTGCTTGGAAGGATCTGGTCATAAGCCTGAACTTGTAAACAAATGACCTACATAAATAACTTCTCATAGCTGTATTTACATTTCTGAGGATTCAGCTTAAGATTCACTTCATAAGCTCTTTCTTGAGGTTTCTATCATGTTCGACTTCACCATTGCCGCCTAGAAGAATATTATCTACTATAATATCACATGGATAGCCAAATAAAAAAAATGTTCCATTGCACACTGCAAGACTTCACTGGCACAATTTATTCTAAATGGCATTCTCAAAAATCTGTACCTTTCAAGTGGCATACTAAATGTGGTTAGCAATTAAGATTTTTGGTCAAGCAAAATTTGCCAAAATGAACTTTTTGCATCTAAGACAGAAAATGCAGTGGCATTTGAGATAAGGGCAGCAACCTCCTCAGCTGTGCGCACTGGATGATGAGGTCATTTTAGTGCTTTGGTCAAATCTCTTGGATCAATACTGTATAAATTCTAATATCATCTGAGCTTTTCTTATGAGCTGCCATCATGGAGGATACCCATGCAGTTGGTTCTTCAACTGGACAAATTACTTCTTGCTGCACCATTCTGTCTGGCTTAGCCTTGACTCTGTTCTGCATGCCTACTGGAACTTTCTGTGCTGGTCTGATGACTGGCCTTACCTCAGGGTCTAACTTCATGGAGTACACAACTAGCAGCTTGCCTAGTTTTTCTTCAAAAAGATCAGCATAGTCAGAAAAAAATAGTCTGGGTGAAATTTGAGCTATTCTCATTCAAGCTTACATAGTGGACTTCTTTATTAAATGAAAACAGCCCCATCTTCAAACTGTCTCTGAGGCCTAATAATGACTGCACATGTCTCTTGACTATGTAAAACTGCAAGTCATAGCTGTTCACAGCAGAGTAACATGACAGCACTACTGTGCCTTTGGTTTGAATTTCTTCACCACCCTATGCAACAAGCTTTACACACTTTGCCAGATTAAGTTTCTCACCAGCTTTTACTCTAGCAAACGTTTCTGCTGACATAACATTGCACTTTGAACCAGTATCTCCTTTGAGCTCCATGGGCCTCCCATTAATCTGAACAGTACAAAAGATCTCATTCTTTGCACATATATCTACTGCACTGGCTGTCTCACCAAGCACAGACACACCATCAACATAAAAAAGTAGGGTTGCAGCTTTCTAACTGATCAGCTTGCCTCTTTGAATGCTCTTTTTTAATAAAAGAATGTGCCCCTTTAGATTTGCAAAACCTTTTCAAATGATTCCACTTTTTACAAGAATCGCACTGCTGACCAAAAACTAAGGAATTTTCTCATTTGGGCTAGTGGTTAACACCACAATTACGATAGTTGACTATGAGGCTAGCTACTGGTTTTGCTGAGTCGCGCCTGTGCTTTGCTGAGTGTACCCTGGGCCTTGTTGAAGCTGCTCTGGGTTTCATAGGCACCACATCCTTAGGCCTTTATTTTTTAATCTCATGCTGCATATTATCTACATTAGTAGCAGAATAAGCCATGTGTGTGCTTTTCTCACTTGTAAGCATATTTGTGTGCTTTTCTGTAAACTCATATATCTGACAAATCTCAATTACCCTATTTAACATTAAATCACTGTCCCAAAGCAAAATCTTTTTTCACTGCATCATTATCAATACCACAGACAAGCCTATCTTTTATCAGCTCATCTCTCAGATCACCAAATCTGCACGTTTTAGCCTTATTTCTCGAGTCGGTTATATATGCTGCAAAAGTTTCACCAGACTTTTGATCTCCTGTGTAAAATAAGTGCCTTTCCATTGCAATATTTGTTTGGGGGTTACACATTTCTCTAAATTTACGTTTAAGCACTGAGGGTTCCCATGTTTCAGCCAGTACCACAATATGGTGGTCTTCCCCTTCCCCTGCAAAAACAGCAGGTGCATACACAAATGAATGCTCTCTTTCAATGGCTTCTGATCCAGCTAAATTAAGTAGAATAAATGCCTTTGTATGTGCGTTTTTTTCAGAAAAAGCAGCCTGAATGAAACTATCATAC
The DNA here is from genome assembly GCF_019279795.1 of Protopterus annectens. Lineage (NCBI taxonomy): Eukaryota > Metazoa > Chordata > Ceratodontiformes > Protopteridae > Protopterus > Protopterus annectens. Next base: position 1,695,698,926 of record NC_056735.1, read on the forward strand.
CCTTGCTCAAACACTCTCCAAATGTCTGTGATACTGATTTCAAACACACTTTGACTTAGTCTGTGAAAGTCTTCTGCTATGCCAGCAAATTATGTTTAATCACAATGCAAATATGGCCCTTGTAATTAAGTACGAACATGCACACACACCAGGTACTTGTAATAATATTCAAATGCACAACAAACTCTCTGAAAGACTGTACTTTGCAAAATATTCTTTGAAATGGCAGTACTTTATGAAATAACTGTACTGTGATACTACTAACACTTGCCAACACTTTGCACACTTCAGATGTTGAATAGGTTTAGCTAATGCAAAAATAGTACAGAGCAAAAATATGGTTGTTTTTTCCCTTTTTTATACATTTTATGCGATTTGGATACTGTTTCAAACATTTTTGTAATTATTTTGAATATTTTTATCAATATGTAGCAGTTTTGAACATTTAAGTCAATCACAAAGTTTAATTAGAAATTCATCTTGAGTGTTTTAAGTGCTTCATTTTACATTTGTTGAGTAAAAAACATTTAAGTCGGTTTTAGTACACAGAATTAATTTCTGACCTGTTTGTGAGTCGTTTGAGCAGTAGGGATGATCCACTCTTGTATAGTCCTCCAACTTTAACTGTGTGCCTCATGGTTTTGACTCTGGGCCCCATTCTAACACCATGTTGCTTTTCTTGTGTATCTGAATAAGACGACAGGCTTGAGTATTCGTTTATGTAGTTTATTACACACAAACACATCAGGATGAATAGCAGGAACATTAAACTTAAACAGACTGCTACACTCATACATGCTTTCACTCTGGCTACTCCTTCAAAATGGTATTCTTGCTTGTACGTGCTCAGTACTTATAAGCACACGCCTGCTGACTGGAATGCTTCTTAAAGGTATAGCACACACTTTGATCTACAAGAGTGATTACATTTTGAAGTACAAAGGACACATATCCACATTATTGGCATTTATAAATCTCCACTTTTCCAAGACCTACTGCAGAATAATAAACAGTCTGTCTATGAATGCTTTTAATAGCATTCTATCTAAATCTTCTTTCAAACATCACACCAATGTTAAACCTTCTGCCACTATATAACCCATTGACCTCATGGGTCTATATTAGAACACCAAACGTTCAACATTTTGAGTGTTCTAATATCGACCCATTTTCAGCGAATGCTGAAACTACAGAAGAAAGAGAAAACCAAATTTTTTCCTAGGGAAAGAATTCGGTAGTCCGTTTCTGTTGCTTTGGTATTTTCAGCGCTGTGATGTAAAGTTACAGATCAGGTTCAGGTAAGTGTGTGATTGTGTGGACATGAGGGTTAGGGTGGGTTAAGTGAGTTAGGGTTAGGGAGCTGGTCAGGTAAGTGTGCGATTGTGTGGACGTGAGGGTTAGAGCGGGGAAGGTGAGTTAGGGTTAGGGCGTTGATGAGGTGACTGTGCAATAGTGATGGCCCTTAGGGTTAGGGTTTGGGTTAAGGTAAGTGGATAGTTAGTGGTATATGCATAGTTTAGTGTAGGTTAGGTGTAAGAGTTTAGGTGTATGTGTGTGGATTGCTGTTTGTTTGGTGTGCTTGTGTTGTGTGTATGTGTTTTGGAACAGCAAATTTTTTTCCCTAGGAAAAAATTTGCTGTTCTGAAAGTTAGATGTTTTAAACTTTCGATTCATAGGGTTCGATATTAGAACTCTCGAAATTTTGAATGTTCATTGTTCTAATATAGACCCGACCTCATCAATATTTTAGCCATTTTTCTCAAGTATATGTTAAAAATGCCAGTGAACTAGCCACTGTGGCTTTATAGTCAATTGAAATTGCATCTAGCTGCCACCAATCACTGATATTTTAATGAAAATGATCTAACTTAGGGGACTTCCAAGATGGCCGCACACTGAGAAACAGCTTAATTGTAGCTCTCCCAGTTTAAAAATAGAAACTCTGAAAAAGACAGCCATTGAATTTGTATTTTGGGGTAAATTTCAGTTATTGTCTAGTAATTGTACTGTCTGGATGGCAGCAAAGAAGAAATTTAGAGAAGCTGAAAGAAAATCAATCACAGTGAGGAGAAAATATTAGCTGGGAAGAATCCTGCATCTGTTCAGCAAAAAGCAGTTCAAGCTCTAGCTTTGGTGCAAGGCATGACTTACAGTAATCTAGAGGAAAAAATAAGTAAAATGTGTTCAGAGCTGATTAAAATAGACACTGAACGATTATATCAACTCAAACAACAAAAGGCTGGAAAATGGAAGAAGCTTTAATCAGATATTTAGAAGAGCTGATAAAATTGGAAAAAAATAGATGTCAAAATGAAGAAAAGGCTAGCTGAGTATGAAACTCAAAAAATGAAATATGAAATTCAAAAAATGGTAAAAATAGAGGACAGAGCACATAGAGGAAACCTGAAATTTTCTGCTGTACCAGAGAAACTAGAAAGAGTAGACTCTATTAATTTTATCAAAGCTCAAATAAGCACCTGGACTGGAATTCCACAACAGGAGATGTTAACTGAAGGGGCACATCTTGTGTATGATCCAAATCTGGCAATGAGAAAGCAGCCAATACTTCTAATAGTAAAGATGCAATGCTACCATCAGAAAGAACTGATGCTGTCAAAACTGTGACACAAGGACAAAGTACTAAAAGCTGTTTGTGGAAAATGATTATTCACTGTACACCAGGTAGAAGAGGCATAAATGTATTATAGAAATCAGAGAATATTGAAAAGCAAGGGTGAGATTCAAGCTGCTGTATTCAGCTGTCCTCAGAATATTTCTTCCTGTAGGGTCAAAGTAATTTTTTGATGCAGAACATACTAAGGATACAAACATTTCTCCAACAAAAAGTGAGCTATCAGACAGAATGGGATTTTGCTTCTTATTGTTCTGATAGTAAAGCTCATAGAGAGACTATGTCAGTGAAACCTTTTCCAATGTGCCAAAATAAAATGCTTGAGAGACAGAAAAAAAGCACAGAAGTTGACTAGAAAAAAAACAGGAGTATGTTGAAAATGATCCAGGGACTGGATTTGTGAGATGGAGATCAACAGGAAGAGAACCATTAACTCAGAAATTAATGAATAAATGCAAGGTTACAAAGAATCAATCACATTTATGAAATATGGTGGAATATGAAAACCTTGAAATATTGGACTTGTTTGACTTCTTTAAACTTGTAAGGGATTCCAGCACATATGCTCACTTCTTGTCTTTAATATATGAAAGAACATTAAGGAGAGGGGGAAGAGGAAGGAAAGAAGTAACTGCCAGTAAAACATTTTTGTTCTTAACAGTATTTTTATAAAATATGACATATACTGCAAAGTATAAAGTGAGTTAAACAGGTGACCCTTTTTCCTTCTTCTTTCCTTTTTCTTATTCATTTTTATGAAATGTAGGTACTGTAATGTAAAAACAGAAAAAAGCCTGGACAATACAGCATGATATAAATATAATTGATATGCTTTTTCTTACCTTTGCATAGGGGAATGACTGGATTAAAGCCACTGGTTTGATCTAATAACACGTTTTAAGGGGAAGCAAGTAAATAAAATACCGATTGTAATGAAAAATTTTCCTCTAGCAAATAAATGTTCACAGTGCAACATGAGAAGCTTGTAGCTGAATGTAACTTTGTATCTGGCTCTCATATTTCTATGGAGACAAGATGATACAGGCAATAAAAACATAATACTGTTTTCTTCAATGACTAAAAGATAATGTTTTCTGAAAGCATTCAAGTTGTTTTCTACATCTGGGAGAGGAATAAGGATAAGACAAAAACAGACAGCACTTAATGTAAGTAGAAGCACAGGCTGTACCACTCATGTTAGCATGGATAACCCTTATCACAGGTCAGTTCAAGTTGTGAGTGTAGTTAATCTGGGACAATTAATTATTTGAAGATGTATATGGTTTAGTGTGTTTGCAGTAAGCTAATCGGTTATGTGGTTCTTTTGTGTGTGTTTTTTGAGGGTTTTCATTAAAACAAGAGGTTTTGTAAGATGTGACATGACTTCAAATGGAAATGACAGGAAATTACTGTATAAAGGACCAACCTGCCAAATATTAGTGTATGCAAGTAACACAAAAGCTGAAGCTAGACATTTAAAGAAAGCTGTTACTCATAATAGGTGGGAATAATAACTTCTTGTCATAATGAAACCACTCTGCATATTATCTTTAAATGTGAATTGTCTCACATGTAGATACTTAAAAGAAAGAGTAATGAACTATATTACAAAAAATGCAGAGTGCAAATAGCTATGCTAAAGGAGACACATTTGGAAAGAAATGAGTGTGTGAATTTGATAAAGAAAGGAAGAAAATATTTCAGGATGGTTATTTAGGTTCACAGGTTCATAGGTATGTACTAGGCTATTGGCCCAAGGGCCTAAGTAAGCCTAGCCAACAAGGTACCCTGGCTTATGTCACCCAAAAAAGTTAATTTTCTGTGCCCCTGTAGAGCAGAGCCACAGAAGTGATCCCCGTGGTATATTTCCTATTTCCTATACACTCATCAAGATTTTTCTTGAAGAGTGCTACTGAGGAACTTTGCTTGACATAGATGTGTGGCTTGTTCAAGAGTATAGGAAGTCTCTGAGGCAGGAATCTATCCCTCCAGCATGTCCTGTTTATTGCGGTGACAAAGTTTAAGTCTCTAGAGTGTGTAGCTCGGAGGGATTGGGATTTCTTTAGGTGTAGCATGCTCAACAGCTCTGGGTTTAACATAGCTTTATATGTTAGCAGAGATCTCCTTGGAGTAGATGATAGGCTACAGAGTAAAACTGGAATTTTTTGAGACGGTTAGTATAGGGCATCTGTTTGAGGCCAGTAGTCCTCTTTGTGAGGTACTTCTGTGGCCTTTCCAGCTGCTGCAGATATCTTGTGAGGTACATTCCAAAAGGGGCGTTGTACTCTATAATGGGTCTAATGAGTGCCGAGCAGAGGGGAACAATGACCTCTTTTTTTCCTGGATGAGAACCCTTTTGTGACGAGGTGTGCCACATAGAAGGTTTTCCTGACTACTGTGGTGATGTGATTATCAAAGAAGAGACTACTGTCCACCTGGATCCCAATGTCTCATCACACATTCGGAGTTAAGTAGACTTCCATTTATATGGTAGTTCATGGGTATAGAGCTTTTACCAAAGGGGATGACAATGCACTTTTTGGCAGTGAGCTTGAGGCCATGCCTCTGACACCAGGCATCTGTCTCAGTGAGGCCCTTCTGTAGGATGTCCACATCATTTGGGGACTCGACTATGGCTCCTAGTTTGCAGTCATCTGTGAACTTCATTAGCCAGAGGGCTTCTGTGTTAGCCTGTACTTAAGAAAAGTAGATACCAAACAGGAGAGGTCCCAGGACTGAACCCTGTGGTACTCCACTTGTCACTGGTTTGAAGTCAGATATGGAGTCTGCAACTTTTACAGTGTGGGTTCTGTCAGTGAGCCAGTTGGCAACCCATCTTGTGATGTAGGGATTTATACCTAGTTTAGTGAGTTTAGCTATAATTCCAGAATGGGGGATGGTGTCTAAAGCCTTGGCAAGGTCAAGATAGGCTGTGTGATTCACCTTACCCTCATCTATGGCTTTGGTGACTGCCTCAAAGAAGTTGATCAGGTTCAGAAGGCATGATCTGCCTTTCACAAACCCAAACTGGGTGGGGTCCAGAGTTTGGAGGTTACCAATGTCTTTGTTTATGAGTTCCATGATGATATGTTCCATGGCCTTGCAAACCAGGCTCATCAGGCTAATAAGGCGATAGTTCCCAGGATCAGTGGTGGCTCCCCCTTTGTGGAGTAGGATAACTGTTGCTGTGTGCCATTCAGTGGACACAAAGTCTGACATAAGACTATGATTGAACATGGTGCTTAGGTGGGGAGCCAGTTCAGTCTGAATTTCATGTAAAACGCAGCCTAGGATGTTGTCCGGTCCCATGGAGGCTGTGTATTTGTTTTTAGAGAGTGCATAGATGTAATTATAGGGACTCTGTATTCTTCCTGTATAAATAAGGGCCCTTTAGGGGGTGAGAGGGGGATAAAATTAGCACTGAACCTATCTGCCAGGATGTTGGCAATATCAGTTGGTTCTGTAATTTTCATGCCGTTGTGCTGTAACTCACAGCAGAACTGGGTGTTGCCATTGAGATTCTTGACATAGCTATAGAATGCTATGTGGTTGCCCTTAGAATCAGTGGTGATTTTGTTTTCGTAGCTAGCTTTGGAGGATCTTATAAGGGATTTCAACTTCTTACTGAGGCTGACCAGGGAGATCCTCCACTCATGGTATTTTACTTTCTTTTGCAACAGTTTCTTCCTTCTGTTGTAGAGTTTGTTTATGGCAGGGGACCACCAGATTGGCTTCCTTTTTTTGGAGGATAGCGTCTTGGTTCTGTTTAGGATAGCACGATCCATGCACTTGTGTAAGTGCTTATAGAGTGCATTTGTGTAGGATTCAGCAGTCATAACTGTATTGTCCATCTGCATGGGTGTCATGAAGTTCACCACTTCTGTCTTAAGAAGCATAAAGCTGGCTTTCGAGAATTTTTTTACCGTGGTTTCCTTAATGGTGGTGGGATGCATATATCTAGGGTGATTTGCTTATGGTCATATCTGACCAACAAGAAGCTGACTTCAGGTGTAGAACACTGGTCACTCATGTCAGTAATGACTAGGTCTAGGATATTGTTGCCCCTGCTGGGAGTGTGGATAAGTTGATCCAGGGCATTGGAATTTATGAATTCCAGAAAGCGTTGAGCGAAGGAGTTGGTACATGAGTAGTTTTCCCAGTTAATGGTGGGGTAGTTGAAATCACCCATTATTAGGGTGTTTGGTTGAACCCTAATATTTTCCAGTATATCAAAAAAAGAGGAGTGGGAATCCTGGGGCATGGTGCGGGAACTGTAGCAAGCTACAATTTGGGTTGCAGTTTTGCCCAGAGTTAGTTGCACTTGAATAACCTCTGATGCATTATCCTACGCAACTAGCCTGGAGGTGTGGATATCCTTAATGAATATGGACACACCTCTGCCTTTGGTGTTCTGGTCCAGGTTAGATGGCCAAAAAGTGTGATATGAGTTATAGCCTGGTAATGCAGGGGTGCTCTTGTACCACGTCTCAGTCACTGCACAGATATCGATGTTCTCCATTTTAAGGAGTGCCTCGTTAGTGGAATATCTGGGAAAAAGGAAAGGGGGCGAACATATATTAATGGCTAGAGGAGCTCCAACAGTGATAAAAGAGGGCATGTAAAATATAATAATGGTAGATTTGTAGTAGTAAGGGGCTACTGAAAAGAGATGAGGATTATGCTGCATTTGTATTCCACCTAAAACTACTACAATGGCTCTTAAGAAAATTCTGAGAGACATAATCAGGTTTCAACAGGGAATATTACTTATATGTGGAACTGGAATTTAATTTACTACTGTGATGATGTATTGGGGGCTAGAAAGGAAAATATAACAAAACAAGGTAGAGTTTTGAAGAAATGTATGACAATATTTGGTATGGAATACGCAGTAGAAGGAGCTCAGAAAGAATTTGAATATTATTCTCCAAAGTAAATACAAAACTGGGTTAGGCTCGACAGACATTATATTTCATAGGAACGTGCATTTAATTGATATTTGATATGCATCTAATAATCACTTCAGATCACATGTCTATAATTAAAATAAAAAAGCAGGATAATAAAACAGAAATGAGACATTGGCGCTTCTCAGCCTATCTGTTAAACAGAGAGAATTTTAAGGAATGGGTTGTGGAAATTATTTTGAAGTTACTAGGGGAGACATAAATCTCTTCAGAAAATATAGCTAGAAGTGGAATAAAATGAAAGTGGAGTTTATAATTAGTGCAGAAATGAAATAAAAAAAGATATAGTCAAGAAGTAAGAGAAATTATTTACTGGGATTGACAAAGGTTAAAGTATTGCAGAACAGGGGAATTTCACAGAAAAGAAGAGGTGTAAATGCAGAGCACTAAAGAGAAAATAAGGGACTACACTGATAATATACATGAGTTTAGAAATATTGCTGTTAAGCTACTTTTTATTTTTTAATAATGCCAGAGTACAAAAGCTTTTAGTAAAATGGCTCAGGGAACAGAAAGGAGAAATGGTTGTTGCCAAGCTTAGGGAGCCTGTAGCAAGGCAAATAACCAGAGATCTTGAAGAGTTATTAGAAATATTTTGGAATTTTTTACAGAAATTTATACAAAGCAGAGAAATGTGGAAATCAAGAAAAAGCACAAATGGAAATATTTATGGAAGATATAAATATGCCACTGTTAGAGGTATAAGAGGCTCAATTTATAACTGTAAGGATAAGAGAATATGAGATAAAAATGGTAATGTATAACCAATTTACAGGAAGGTCTCTGAGAATAAATGTTATTCCTGTGGAAGTTTGGAAGTTAGGAGGGAAGAAAATGATAAAGATGTGGAAGCTTTTAACAGTATTTTAAAAGGAGGAGAAGCACCAATATCCTGGCAGATAGCTGCAGTGGCTGTAATACCTAAAGATGGTAAAGACCCATCAGATCCAGCTTCATACTGCCCCATTTTGATTCCGAACCATGATTATAAAGTGTTTACATCTATAATAGCTAAACAAATGGCAACAGTTAGGCCAAATTTGATAGATATGGATCAATGTTGTTTTGTGAAGGGGAAGCAAACATCTGACAACATTAATAGAACAATGATGAGACACATGGAAGCAGAACGTAAGAAAATACCACTGTTGTTGGTGGGTCTTGATGCAGAGAAAGCATTTAACGGAGTAAGCTGGGATTTTATGAGTAGGGCAATGGAAACATTTGCATTCCTTGCTAAAATAATAAGGTTGATTAGGAGGAATATGAGGGATTGGAGGCAAAAATTAAAGTTGGGGGTTCTTCTTTGATAAGTTCTGTTTGAGCAGAGGAATGAGGCAGTGGTGTCCTCTTTTCCCTTTGTTATTTTTGTTATATTTAGAAACACAGACAATGAAAATAAGACTCAGAAATTCAAAGATATAACTGGCATGGTAATCAAGAAAAGTTGACTTTATTTGCAGATATTATTTTGTACCCAGTAAAACCAGAAAAGGACATTTCAATGTTGTGGAACATTCTGAGACAGTTTCAAGTCTTTTTAAGATAGCAAATTATAGGATAAAACAAAGGCAATAGCTGTAAACTATGTATCCACACATAATCTGTTTCATCAATACCCATATTTATGGGAACATGATAAAAATGAAGTACTTAGGAGTATGGCTTACAAAAGATTCTGTTATGGCAGCTAAGGATATGTCCAAAGGATAAGACCAGAAGGTGATGGAGGGATGGAGTGTGTCTTGAAGCATACATATTATTAATTAAACATCTACTGCTGTAATAAATATCTCTTTCACATGTACTATGCTTATCATAATGATGAGTGCTATAAGAATTCATAAGGAAGAGTGGCTTAGAAGGCCTGCAATACTAGGAGGACAGCTCTTATTTCCAGGACATTGATATGCATGTTGGCCTCTTCAGGGGGAGCATGTGTCTTGGACCGTCCTTCCCAAGAAGTGCCCATCTACACAATCTGAGAAGTATCTGTGGTCACTGTGGCCTTGGGTTGAGGGAGAAGAAAGGGACGGGCCTTCCTGGATTTGATTGGAATGAATCCACCATAGAAGGTCATTTTTGCAAGCTTGCATTATTTTGAGTTGACTGGATAAAGGTTGATGGATAAAAGACCACTGAGTTGCGAGTGTCCATTGAAGGATCTTCATATGGTACCTTGCCAATGGTACAAGAGTATTGCTGCTGACATGGAACCCAATGCTTGGAGTATCAGACGAGCTGAAAGAGAAGAGCTTTGAATGATCTTTATGACCTGGAGCTTCATTGCTTGAATCTGGTACAGAGGGAGAGAAGCTATTTGAGAGACCATACTGAAGAGAGCAACAATTAAATTCCAAAGTCTGAGTCTGCTTGAATTGAGATGTGCTGTAATTGACAGAAATCCCCAGATGAGACCACAACTGGAGTAAGAAGTCCTGAGCTTTTATTAGTTGATGCCTGGTCAGAGCAGTCAGGAGCCAGTTATCCAGATATGGAAATGCTCAAAATCCATGCAGTCTCAAGTGAGTTGCAACTACTGCCATACACTTGATAAACACCCTGGGGACTGTGGTGAGACCAAAGGGCAGTGCTCTGAATTGGTAATGACTGGCTCCCAGCCAGAAGCATAGATATCTCCTGGACTGTCTGTTCATTTTTATGTGATAGAAAGCATCCTGAAGATCTATCAAGCACATCTAGTAGTCATTTTTCAGAAAGGGCATAATGGACTGAACTGTGACCATCCAGAACTCTGTATACTGAACTGATCAATTTAATTTGCTGGGATCCAAGATTGGTCTCCAGTTCCCTGTCTTTTTTGGCACTAAAAAGTATCTTGAATAAGTTCCAGACTCTTTCTGGTCTAAGGGAACCTCTTGGATGACTATTTTTTGTAGAAGCTTGTTTATTATTAGTGCTGCTGCCTCCCTTTGACTGGGTAAAACATTGGGGATTTTGTATGATACTAGGGGTGAATAGGAAAACAGTATTATATAACCTCTGGATATTATCTTTCACATTGGAAAATACTAAAAAGTAGGCAGACACCAGCAATGGTAATCAAGGCTACTCTTAAGAGTAGAAGGATATTAATATAACTATAGATATAATATGTTAAAGGGAGGAAGAAACAAGAAGATATAAAGTTTATAGGAAAAAAAGTCTTAACTCACAAAACTGCAAAATCTCACTCGAGAGTTTTGTGACCTATATCAGAACACTATGGTGGCAAACAAGATCTGGGGTATGTAAGGTGAGTACAGCAATACGGGTAAAGGGGGGAGCTTGAGAGTTTCAGTGCTCTATGATCTGGAAGAAGAGGCAAAGGAATGGATCCAAACCCAACAGTTGAGGAATGAATGAAAATAACATCAGATTATCTGTTTAAAATCTTGCCAAATTTTACATCTCTCTCTCTTGCAGTTTTTTTTTAATTCTCAGCAGCAGGGCCAAAGAGATTTTCCTTATCTAAAGGGGCATCTAATAACCTAGACTTGACATCTTCAAGAAAAGATTGCAATCTTGACCAAGAATGCCTTCTTAAAACAGATCCAGTAGCAACAGCTCTAGAAGATCTGTTTTATCTAGAAAGGATCATAACTGCATTTAATGGAGGGTCTAACTACCTGGGTGGCAGAATTTAACAAAGACAAAGGCAGAATATTTTGTGTATTTAATTAATATTGCAACAGTGATCAACAGTGATCAATGAAGGACATCATCCCTGTAAATGCTTTTATTTTTAACAACCATGACTCAAACTGAAGCAGCTTACCCAGCACTGCTTCTCCTGCTGCAACCCTCAATGAGGCAGTGAAGTAATAGTGAGAAGATAATGGAAATGACAACAGACTTTGGTTATCTGAATGGATGAAAGTTTAGTTGTGTAAGTAAATTTACAATAGCAGTAAATGTTTGAATAAATCACTGTTCGAGCAGCCAAAGTTATATGGGACATATCCAAGCACTGGATGTCTGACCAGCTTTCAAAGCTTCAGGACACTTTCCATATACCTATACATCCACTGGTGATGGACGGTGAGTCAGTATAACAACAGATATATGGATGCTAAAAATCAGAGCTTTCTTTCTTCAAAACAGAGAAGGCTAGAGCCCTGGCAATGGAGAATGTGCTAGGAGAAGAGGGTAATATAGGGACCCCACCCTCACAAAAACAGCAAGAGAGAAGGAGGGAGTATCTTTGTACTACATCAGTGATCTATTCATACATCTATTGTTATGGTAAGTTTACTTAAACAACTGCACTATGTTTATCATTAGATCACTACTGCAGTAGCCTAATCTATATGGCATGAATACCAAAATTTAGATTGAAAGGGAGGAAGAAGAAGGATCAGAGTCCAGGAACCCCTGGTGTATAGTCCTAGCAAATTCTGCTCTATCTCTAGTGAAATAGTCAGTTTTGTAGGGCTTTGTAAAAGTATGCATAGAAGACCAAGTTGCTACTTCTAAAATTCAACCCTTTCCAAAAAGCAGCCTGATATAGTGGGTCCCTATTATTTTAGCGAACGCAATGAATTGCGAACGCTGTTTATTCGAACATCATTATGCAAAATGGCAAAATAGTGAAATCAAGGAACAGCCGTTTTCGGGATTTTGTCATTTCCTCCACTGTGGGGCGATCTTGTAGTTGGTATATTTAAGTATGAGGGTGTGGGGGCAAAGCCCCACACTATATTTTGTTTTGCTTTTTTTTTTTTTTTTTTTTTTAATGGATCAGTGTGTTCAACATTTTGGGTTTTCGGTGATTGTGGGTCGATTTTATAGCGTTCGCAATTCTGTGCATTCTCTTATATATTATAGTCCCGATATAGCCATAGCCTTGGAAGAATGGAATCTGAACTTGCCTGGAAGAAACTTACTATGAAAGAAACAGAAATATTGAATGTCGTGGGATAACAATTTTTGAAGTAATTTGTTTTGATACTGACTGTTCTTCTTTTATCTTAATAAGAAATAGAAAACTTTCTTTTCTGAAGTCTTTTGTCCTGTCAGTTTAGTATCTGAGTTGTCTATAGACATCGAAAGTGTATATGTGTGAATTTTTTTCTCTCCCTTAGTTTTTTGGTTCTGGAAAGACTATATAGAGTTGAGTAGACTTATTCAAAGTGAAATTTGAAACCATTAAGGAAGGATTTGTTCTGATACTCTATCTTTATGAAAGGTAAGGTATGGCTAAGTCACTGTAATTGCTTGCAACTCAGATACCCTTCAGGTTGAAGTCAGAGCAATGAGTATCACTTACTAAAATCACAACATTTTATGTAATAATTTTCAAGAATGAATAAAAAGAAAGTTTGAACTTAGTACTGCCAAAGATAAAGGACTGACTGACAAACTGGAAAAAGCACAGTGAATTGAATTTTCACTTCAGGTTGCAAAAAACAATTGCTTTAGGTGTGGGATGCACTTTTTAAAACCGAGCACCCTTGAATGACTGCAACTGGAAATTGCAACCAGATATGTCTAGGATGTCTGATTGCTGAAAATGATTGAATTAGTGGACTATTTGCCTTTGACTGTATACCAAATCATAGTATAAATTTCTGTAGCAATGATCTTTATGATGACTATCTGTTGATGTTATGTTTGCAGAGTTATCCCTCAGAATGATGCCGTATTTTTTTTGAAAATATTTATACAATCTATCCTTTTATAACAAACTGCTGCCAATTATCCAGAAATTGCAGAAGCTCCCACTACAGTATATGGCATCTTTAAAAGGTACAAACACATTTGGAAGTTAGCTGTATGTGATGCTGTGTAGTGCTTCTTTTTCTTCTCTTGTTTGGTTGGCTGTTGCTTTCTGGAAATGGTCATTTTTGTGTAGGTTAATTTCTGTGTGTATAAACATCTGTTTCACTGCAGTCAATGACTAGTCATTTTTCTTTAGTTTAGACAAATGAAGCCACCAGGAAACGTCTAAAAAGCATCCTAATGGTCAACAGACTGTCAAAGATTGTAGTTTTCCGGTCCTTAGTTAATCAAAGTGCTTCTTCAATGGTGAAGACACATTGTTATTGTCAAATTCATAATATTCTTTCATGAAATGTATTAGCTTCCCAAATACTACATTTTTCAGGGAGAACTTCAGTTAATCGTAAAAAGTGTACTATTCTTAAGATGATTCAGTTTGCCTCATATTAATGTCTTCCTCCTCTCGGGGAGACAGAAGGGATGAAGACAATTTCATTTTATTATATAAGGCTGTCACAGGCAATAATGATAATCTGGGAAGTCTGTGGAGGACCTGAGAGATACCTTCACCATAAGACTGTTGACATTCTAGTGTAAACTGAAGTACAGCCTCAGCCCTCCACAAAACATTAGTAATACAAAAATGGCACACTAAAAGACTCTGGCATATGCACTGTCTGGTGTCCTGATGAAGGTCTTCCTGGTATGTACCGCTAAAAGCTCAGCAGGTGCAAAAATAGCAGCTAGACTCCCATTCAGGGCTTCACCTTCTCATTTGGACATGATTTCTGAATCATCACAGCAGCAATAATCCTAAAAGTCACTGTTTTTTTTGTATTAGCTCTTCAAAGATCTGCATCAGAGGTAGAGGTTTAGACTTTTCTCCTTTTGATGTAATGTTGATGCCAGTTAGTTATCCACCTTTTCAAGAGGTTGCTCTTTCCCTGTAGTGATATCCTTTAAAATTATGTCCCTATTAGAGGCAGAAGGGGATGGAATATTCTTAACTTTCTGTTTTTCTACTTTCCTCCCTTTTTGCTGCAAATACTTTCATTTTTTTACCATGAATAAAATACTAGTTCCTAACTTCTTTTTACCTTTACTTGACTTATTTTTGTTCAGACTTGGTTTACTTCTTTACAAACTGTAAATCTTTTTATAACAAAAATGAAGTGAAATAACTGAAATTTATATATTTTTGGGGTTATTAAATCAGTTATAGTGTATATAATCTGTGTCATGTGATGAACCAAAACAAAAACTTATTCACAATGACAATAATTGCAAGCCTTAGAATTTTTTGCTTGATCTGTCATTATACATATAATGCATAAACTCATAATAACGGACTTTAGAACAGTATATAATAAACGAGCTGTGAAACATAAATGTAGTTTTTAGTATTCATGTTTGTTGTGTCTCTGCAAAGGGTACTGCTGCTGTAAATGATGTTTTCAATTAAATGTTTTATTCACAAGTAGCAATGTCACAGTGCTCACTGAGGGACAGCACACTTACCTAACATTAACAATCTGCTATTTTGTTGTAAGCACATACATTATACCTGAAATGATGAAATACACTTATCTTTCCTGGCACACTAGTCAAATCTACTCAACAAATAATAGTGTTGTAAACTGGTAACCAAAACCTATCCCTTCTCCTGCCCAATAATGCAATATCTGCAAACCAAAAGAAATCAAAAAGGTGACTTCTTGCTTGGTCTTTATCATGTACACTAAATAAACTGCTTTCATGGCTTTGATGTGTGTGTGTGTGTGTGTGTGTGTGTGTGTGTGTGTGTGTGTGTGTGTGTGTGTGTGTGTGTGTGTATTTAGAAATATGTGTCATAGCGAAAAAAGGACCCGCTTACTAATGTCAGTATTATGTTACTCCTTAATGCTAGTTATAGCTATTTCCAGTTTGAAACTAAACATCACTTAATGTTCAAACTTTTATAGTATTCATGCATTGCACTAGTTGTAAATGCACTGCAGTTTTAAAAATACACATCTTCAAACTGCATATGCAGGTTTCGGTATAAGATTTGTTGCTATTTAAGACAAAAATATTGAACCTTTGGCAGATGGACTACTTTACTTCAAAATACGAAGCTAAATATATAATCTTCTTTAAAAAGTGCCTACTTTAAAATATTTAAAAATGTAACTATCTTGTCAGGCTTGTTTGAAAAGAAGGATAGTACCCTGAATTTGAATCAAATGACACATGTTTGACTAGTGACCTAGGGGTTAGAAGAGATCATGGCAGTGGAGAGGTGGGAAAGCAGCAGTTGTCAAACCTATCACAGGGTGATAAGCCACAGATGGTCCAAAGAAAGGAGTAAGATGTCTATGCTTTCAA
This sequence comes from Protopterus annectens, assembly GCF_019279795.1. NCBI lineage: Eukaryota > Metazoa > Chordata > Ceratodontiformes > Protopteridae > Protopterus > Protopterus annectens. The sequence goes on from NC_056735.1 coordinate 1,695,714,610, forward strand.
CTGGGGGATTAGCATGTATAGAAGCATCCAAGGTAGTCAGCTCCGTAGGGGCCCTCAGTCCACCGTGTGCTTTGTCATCTCATAATACAGTGTTCAGTGTTCTGTCAAACTCAGCAAGTACCCCACTTCCATAAACAAACACCACCATGCCATAAACAGTACTCTTCTAGCACTGCACTAATTGCACACAGTTCTGTAATTTGCTAACTGTCTCATTTTAGAAAAGAGTACAAACCTATTACTTTATAACACTACCAATACATTCTGAGGGAAAAGCATGGAGCACATCTAGCAGAAAAATGTATCTTTCATATCCAAGGGCATAGACTGATTTTCCATGTTAACAATAATGCAACATATTTAACTTTTTATCTCCAGTATGTATTTCAAGCACTGTTGTCAGTTTACTATACTTTTTTAACTGCACATTGGAAATTTAGAATATACAGACAACCAGCAAGACAGAATGAATGTATGTCTGCAAGTAGCCTGTGAAAAGTTGCAGTAATGGAAAATCTTAAGCAGATTTACTATCCAGAGAAAGACATGATCAAGAGCTTGAGAAAGTGTATTACTTAACCATTCTGTTCCCTAATGAGCTAGCAGCAGTTTTCTACTGACATTTGAAACACCACTAATCATGCTGCTTCAGACAGAGTAAAACTGATGAGAGGAATGCACCTACTTGCCAAGTTCAAACTGACTGCAGTACCAAAACTATCAGAATGGCTGTCTGTATATACAAACACTTCATACACACACACACACATTATATATATATATATATATATATATATATATATATATATATATAAATAAACACATGTATATATACACACACACACACACACACACACACACACACACACACACACACACACACACACACACACACACACACACACACACACACACACACATGCACACACGCCTTCAGGGAGGAGGTTCAAGTGGCATGCATTTCAGCAAAAAGACTGCTTTTGTGTTTCTTATAACTTTGGCAGTGTTACTGTTTTGAGTAGCAGCCTCCAAAGGTTTTAGACATTTTGGGGTCAAATAATTGCATTTCAATTAAATGAGACATGATTATTCATATTAAACCCACATTTTTCTTACTCCTCGGACTGTCATCTATTTAATGGATTTTTATTTCTACCACTAAATCTACAAAATGCAAGATCTAGCTATGCATGTAGAGTATTCTTAGCAAGTTAATGCCAACACAAAAGACTGCACATACAAGAAAATTAGTAGTTTCACTGATTATTCCAAAATGTACTGGTTTCTACCAAACTATATGAAAAGTTTACTCTCTTGTTATGTCAAATTATGTTTGCAAATATTAAAAGTTTGTTGTTAGTAATTATGTATTCCTGTGTTTTTTGGCTTTGTAATATTAGACATAAAAGTTCCCCAATGATGCGCAAATCTAATTCTAGCTCCTCTTACTCTGCACACTAAGTAGGAAAGCATAAAGAACACTGATTTTTGGAAGATTACATTTAGTCCTATTCATACTGTTTTGAATTAAACATCATCTTTTGTGTCACTCTGAGGAGATCATAAACACAATCAAATGCTCTTCTTCTTCTTATATTGTTTGGTACTCTTGGCCTTTGACTTAATGTAATTTATCTTTACTTGCTACTGCTGCACAGATTTTCTATCAGCTGCCTTCATACATGCACAGACTGTGCTTGTTATCCTAAAGGTGCACTATTTATGTGTAGCGGTCAGCCAGTCTGTATTGAGATAGTAAATACTAGTGTGTGTGCTCATGTTATTCTATCATATTTTCACATCAAACTACTGCAGCTTGATTTTATTTGCTTTTCTTTATAGACTTTTCAGAAGTTATTAGTATTTTAACTCAGTTCCATGTCAGGTTAATCACACTTTGTTTATATAATCGATCAATGAAAAAGTATATTTTAATGATATTATGACTGACCTATTGAGCTTTCATTAAAATATGTTACCACCAATCCATTTGGACATGAAACATTCAGATTCTGGAACATGGGAAGTTCTGATGTACATTCTTGGGGAATGACTGATGCCACTTGCTCTGCTTCAACCTGTAACAGAGCACAATAAAAGAATACATTCCTTAAATACACACTTAAGGTAAAAAGGGATGAATATTTAGCATTATTTCTCCTAAATTATACATACGTGCAACAAAAAGCATGCTTACTTCACATAATACTGCAATGCACTAACCTTATAACATATGGCAAAACACCATTTTTTGGTCATATAGTTTCTATTTCATTCTCTATCTTATGAAACAATCATGTCAAAGAAAATACTTCCTTAGCCTCAAGACAAGTGCCACTAAAATAAAGACAATGTTCAAGGTTAAAGACACTGTTTGACAATGCCAGGAGGTTTATTCTGATGCTATATTTCAATATTTTTGCACAAAGAATACTGTCATGTCTGCTCTACTGGAAGGCAAGATTTACTCACCAAATGAAAAATGTCTGCACATTTCAAAAAGTCAGAAACATATAAAGGATATTTGTCACTGGCATGGCATTAAAACAGGCATTGCCACACCATATAAATAAAACCAATGAAAGTGCCTGTTTTACTGGAATGTGTGCCATTACTGAAAGCATCTAACTTTTCTTGAGTGTACTTAGAAAAAATAATGTCTTCCTAGTGATATCAAATTGCTTTCTGTCTCTCTCATTCTTTGAGGAAAGATTCATGGCAACCATACTGCTGATTGGCATTCATTCCTTAACTTTTCATCTCCTGGACAAGGAACATGTGCAAATTGCAGATATGCCAAGAAACCTACAGACATACTGCAATTTATCTCCTCAGACTTGTCATACTAGCCACCTTCTTTGCCACAGTGAAATCCTTGGTTATAGTCAGGATTCCCCTTCAGTTCTTCTGTCTTCCACTAGAAAAGAATATCTGGCCTTTTGGGATGAAGGCTAATAAATTAACTTGAATTGTCATTGTCACAGACAGAAGCTCTTCCTTTATGTCAGTGGACAACCAGAAAAATATTATTTGTATTACACTTTGACTACATTATCATCACACAGCCTACTCTATGACTAGCATAATGCTCATACAGCACATATTAAATAATGCCTTTGTTTGCTGCCTCCTCATATAGAATATACATTAGGTACATTAGCTTTTACACTAGAGATTTTGTCTGTATCTACCCACCAACCGCACACAAATAATTTCCTTAAGCATGATGCAAATATACAGATCCAGTATGCATGCTTCACTAGATATTTTACAAGCAGTTTAATTTAGTTGTTGTGTCTTTCGGCTTATCCCGGTTAGGGGTCGCCACAGCGGAACTCCGGTCTGCTAATGTTTGGTAGTGGATTTTTACGTGCCGAGTTACCAGCCCTGATGCACAACCTTCAACGAAGGTACGCCCATTCACGCATGCCGCCACACAGAAGACGCTCTAGCTGAGAATCGAATGGGACAACGTCTTGCTGTAAGGCGACAACACTACCGCAGCACCACTACCGCGAAGCAGTTTAATTTAGTAATGAGTTAATTATGTTTAACATATCTAAGTTGTATGCTAATAATCTACTACTGTTTGTAAGCATACTTAAATGAGAACAGATTCTTCAGGAACAGCCAATAATAGGGACATACGTTAATGTCTAAGAATATATATGTTTGTATTATAGGTGTATGTTTACTTACCTCTTTCTTTCTTTCTCTCTCTCTCTCTCTCTCTATATATATATATATATATATAGATATAGATATATATATATATATAGATATACTCACAATCATTGCAACTCCCAAACATTGATGTTGCTAAAGTCGAGACATAAACATCACAAAAAAATATCAAAATGTCTTTGTGCATGCTCAGGTGATGAACAAGAAGCACATAAATCTTAAAATGTGTTTTTTGCAGGGGAAAGCCCCCCCCCCCCCCACACACCTCCTGCTAATTATTTTTTCTGACTCCAAGCTTGGACAATCCCAAGGGAAGATTATATTCCCAAACCCGTGGGATTGTGCACTCTGGTACAACTGTTGACCATCTGTTTTGCTGATCAGAAAACAGAGGTCAACTTAAACTAAAGGTTACTAACAAAAGTGAACTCATATATAGATTAATAGGCAAACAGACAGATAGATAATATTACCCACATACAGATATACACACAATCCACAATACCCGAATGCACTTTAACAAAAGCGCTTTCACCGAAAAAGCTCTTTCATTAAATTCCATTAAAAAAAAAAAAAAAAAACACTAAATCTTCTTTTATGCAGGGGGGCAAGCCCCAGTGCACCACCCCACACCCCCCTACTTTTATATTCTCACTCCGAGGTCGCACAACAGTGGGGAAAAGGGAATTCTCGCTTAACCGCACCGTAGTGCGACCGGCACAAACAACCAGCATACATAACTGAAAGTGCTGCTTCAGTGAACAGCACTTTCAGTTATGTATGTTCGATGATTTCTGCTTCGGCAGAAAGTGCTGTCGGGGATATATAAACTATTGCCAGGAATAGAAGTATTTGTTAGAGTAAAAACAACATCCACAGAAACAGGCCTTACATTGCAAGTAAATAATGATAACTATCAAATAAAGTGGGGGTGGGGGAAGTCACAATGTTATAAAAACTGGTAGAGACACTACAAATTCAGATAGCAACATTAACTTGAAGGGCATTGATGAAACTATCTATGGCCCTGAAAAGCAGGCCACAGTTGATACTGATGCATCTACCAGTATCACCTGCAGGCTGCTTACCAGTGAGTTTGGACTGGTGCCAAAATGGGGGCCAATGAGGAAGTGGTAGAAAAGGAGGGCAATGCTGTAGAGTTCCTGTCTTCCATGAAGTTGGAGGGAGTGGAGTGAGACCCATCTCTATTTGCGTCTGTAAAACAGCCTTCATCATCTTCCCATATTCAATATCTATGGTCAAGGAATGACTACAAAACAAGAAGAAATTGACATATGAAAACTGATGGATGATGAAGGATTAAGGCTGCTTAACAACACTTCCTAAAGGGAGGAAATGTTATCCTGCCAGGAAAGCCTTTGAGGTAACTTTCAAAAAAGTAACAACTTTTGACACAAATGACTTACTGAAGTGTCATTACCTTACCTTCTCCTCTTAAGTGGGATAAGGGAAGAGTTCAGAAGAAAGAGCCTTATTTGTCACTCTTTTTTAGGCATTTTGTATTTATCTTTGGATTTCACTCTGGAACACTCAAATATAGAATTTATGGACTTTTGTGTTGAAGAAGGCTCACAGTGCTTTGAGTCCTTTCTAGTTAATAAGCTTTTCAGAACTAACTTTTCATTCCTGTCAGTCAGGAACACTGAATATTAAAAGCTTTATATATTTCAAAATCTATTTTCAAGTACTGTGGACCAAGACACACACATGCAAACACACATATGCACTATGTACGCATGTGTACAGACACCTCTGATTTTGACTCCATAGGACCAAAAAAAAAACACAAGCATTAGAAACTAACAGTCAAATAAGTCTCTTCAGAAACAAAAAGGACTGGGGAAGGATGGGAGGAAATTTGAGGAAGAATGAAAATGAACAACACAGATGCCTAATTATGGTGAGCACCTAACTTTTAAATCAGATGTTGTCCTTTTCATTCTTCCTGAATGTATGGGACAGAGTTCCCAGGTGTGTTGATCTTGGGTGGCCCATATGGAAGGATATACTGAAGTACTGCCAAACCAAAGGCGGATCTGTTTCTGGAAATGATATCCAATTTGCAATGGGAGACAAAAGTATGAGTATTGGACCATTTAGCTGCAACACAAATAACATCAATTAATGTTCTTGACCAAAAGGCAGATGAAGTAGCCATGGATCTGGTTGAATGAGCTCAGAGAAGTTTAGATAATGTCATACCTTTCCTAGAGTAAATCCATGAAATACAATCCATCATCCATTTAGTTAGGGTAAATTTAGCAACTGAATGACCTAGGTGATTTGGAGAGAAAGACACAAAAAGTTGGTCCAATTTTCTAAATTGTTTTGTCCTGTGAAGATAAAAATGTAGATGAATGTGCACATCAAGGAGTTGTGGCATTTACTCTCTACTGGAAATTTTTGGACAGAATACTGGTACCTTGGGTAAAAAAGAAGGGTTAGTCCATAAGAAAGCCTTATCGTTATGATAAATAATGTAAGGCGTTTTAGACAAAAGAGCCTGGAGTTCAGATATTCTTTTTATTGAAGTTATAACTACCAAAACAGTCTTCCATGATAGAAATTGTAAATCAGATTTGTCTGATGATTCAAAAGATTTCTGTGTTAAACCCTCAAGTACAGCTGTTAGATCCCATGGTGATGATGGGTCCTTAATTGGAGGTCTTAGAAGAAAAATGTCTTTCATAAAGGCTTTACACAAACTAAAGGAAGCCAAGTAAAAACATTTGTTCCCTATGTGAAAATAAGAATTTGCTGCTAACTGAAGCTTAACTGTAGAGAAACTTGCTCCTTCTTTAAAAAGGGTTGCCCAAAAACATGAAGAATAGCAGAAAAATGGAACAGAAAAGGGTCAGTTCCCTTATCTGATGCTCAAATCAAGAAAATTTTCCATTTTCTTTTGTAAACTTTTTTGGTAGAATCTTTTTGAGAAGCCAGAAAAATGTCATGTACAGGTGAAGAAAGCCTGGGCTGTCTAACTATTACTGGTAGTAAAGAAACCATGTGGTTGGCTTGAGGGCCTGAATGTTGGGGTGTTGAATCCCTGATGGGTGAGATAGGAAATCCTGAGTAGGCTCCAATATCCATGGAAGATAATGAAGATGAGACTGAAGAAAGGAGAACCATACTTGCCAAGGCCATAAGGAGGCAATGACGATTACAGAGCTCTTCAGCTAACTTGTTTTCTGTAGAAATTTGGGAATAAGGGTAATGGAGGATAAGCATAAAGGTGTCATGAGGGTCAAGTGTGCTTCAGAGTGTCTCTTGGTGATTCCCCTGAGGGGGGATAAGAGAGAAATACTTGCTGCACTTGTTGAGGGCAGTGGCAAAAAGATCACAGCAACGTTGGCTCCAATGCTGTAAGATCATCTCTGCTACTGATTGATTGAGGGACCGCATGTGAGGCATCAGAATGAATCTGCTTAGTTTGTCCACAAGCACATTGGTCTTCCTGGAATGTGCACCGCTATTAAAAAGTGGCCTAATGAGATCGCCCATTCCCAAACCCTAATGTCCTCTCTGCAAAGGGGATACAATCAAGTTCCTCCATGTACCAGACTGCTGACATGTTGTCAGTCTGACTTGCTATAGTCCCCAAGGGGAAAAGTATTTTGAAATACCTGCAGTGCTAACAGTACTGCTCTAGGACATTGATATGCAACTTGGTCTCTAGTGTGGACCACGTGTATTGGACTGTTCTTCCCAAGAAATGCCTCCCCCACCACAGTTGAGAAGCATCCGTAGTCACTGTGGCTACTGGTTTCTGTAGGACAAAGGGTCTGTCCAGACAAAGATTGCCGGAATATATCCACCAGCGAATGTGTTGCTTGCAAACTGGGGTGAACTTGATTACTTGATAAGAGAGGGTTTGATACAGACTGGACCACTGTACAGCTAGAGTCCATTGTAGAACCCGCATGAAGAAGTGAGCTAGAGAAAGAAGAACTGTCTCTGTTGCCATTGACCCTAGTGCTTGAATTACCAACCTTGACAGTGGGGATGGGTGAGCAAAGATAACCTGAATCTGGTTTCTGATGGATGTAACATGGTGAAGAGGCAAAAATACCACCTGTGTTGTCATATCCAAAACTGAACCAATGAGCTCCAGGATCTGAACTGGTATAAGTTTAGACTTGGCAAGATTAATTGTAATTCCCAAAGTTTTGCAAATCTGGAGCAAATAGTCCCTGGCCTGCTGTAACAGATGCTTAGAAGGGGTGGTGAGGAACCAGTCATCTAGAAATGAAAACACCTGGAATCCCTTCAGTCACAAGTGAGTTGCCACTACTGCCATGCATTTGATAAACACCCTGGGGATTGTGGTGAGTCCGGAGGGCAGAGCTGTAAATTGGTAATCACTGGCTTCCTCCCAAAAGCGAAGATATCTTCTGGATCATCTGCCTATTTTGATGTGAGAGTGCTCATCCTGAAGATGTATACAGCACATCAAATCATCCTTGTGCATAAAACGCAGGATGTACTTAGCCTGTGACCATTCGGAAGTTTGCTTTCTTTACATACTGGTTCAAGTTGCTTAGAACCAAAATGGTTCTGAGGTCCCCTGTCTTCTTAGGCAATAAAAATAAGTGTGAATAAACTCCAAATCATATCTGGTCTGGTAGGACCTTCTGGATGACTCTTTTTTTCTAGCAGCTTTGAATTTCTTGTGCTGAGATCTTCCTCTGACAGGGTGGAACATCTGAAAATTTCTTCCTCTGGTGATGAGGAAGAAGGGAAAAGAGTATGTAATAGCCTCCAGATGTTAATCTTAATCTTAACACCCATAAATCTCATTGTATATTTGCCCAAGTGGCTAGGTGCAAAGAAAAATGACCCCTGACTGCTTCCAGAGCTGGACAGTCAGACAGCATTTCAGGAGCATTGAAACGGCCTGACTGAAAAAGAATCTCTAAAGCCCTGGTTCTTCAGGCCTCCACTGCCTGTAGGGCAATGTCTACCATTAAAATTCACCCATCTGCCTCTGTTGGCATTATCCCCACGCAAATCCTGAAAAGGTCCCTGAGATTTATAGAACCACATTTTCTTACCACCTCTCTGGTTCCTACAGAAATTTCTTTGAGAAGTAGAAAACTTGATCTCTACAGCAGACAGGGTCTTTTCATCTTTTTCAATGTGGGTAAGTGTATCCTTTACTGATGGCCCAAACAAGGAAGTGCCATCAAATGGAACATTAATAAAGGACATCTTAAAAAATTCTGCAAAGTCGCATAGCTACATCCAGGCATGTCTCCTTATGGCTATGCCTGAACCGACTGCTCATGAGGTGCCTTCAGGTGTGTGAGAGATCAACCTCATTGAAGCATTTTATATAGATAAAAGAGTGGCAAGTTGAGAGGATGTTCCTTTTGAAATCTTCAACAGACATGGACTCCGAGACAGTATTTAAAAATTCCTTTGTAAAGTCTCGCTGAACTCTACTAAAATGCGCCAGGTAATTTACTGACCTTAAGGCAAAGGATAGCTGAGGCAAACACTCTCTTTTCAAATCTGTTCAACACTCTAGACTCTCTGTTAGCTGGATAGACAGAAGAGCTCTGTTCTGCTAACTCTTCCTTGGAGGCTGCTGCCACCACCACAGCACCAACTGGGACTCCTTTGCTCCAGTAGGATCTGTCTGTAGGTGGGGGTAAAAACTTGTTGGGACATTAGTGGATGGGCTTGACCATATCCAGCTCCTTCCATGCCAGGTGGGAAACCAGGTCAATAAGTTCATCTGCCTGGGGGGTGGGGTCACCCAAGACATAGATGGGCCAGAACCAAAAGCCTCCAAGAACACTTACTCTTCCGGTGAGAGATTTTGGGATAACCGACCACCTTTCTGTTTCAGGATTTCCAAAATATCTCCACAGAAGATGCCATCTGGTGGTGACTTGGGGGATCCCTCTCCTTCATCAAAGTCAGTATCCTCTGTGAGGGATTCCAAGGAAGAGTCCATGTGCATCTTTTGCACATTCTCTTCCAGTGGACCTCCTCACTGGGATGTTCTGGAGACTTGTCAGATGAAAGGGGAAATTCTTCCACTGGAACTGACTGGACATTTTTTGGAACTGACTGTCCCTGTGGAATAGGCCTCATCAACTCAGAGCTTGGAACCGATGAAAGAAGAGGGGTAGGACCAAAACATGAGAAAACAGTTCTCTTTGCAGAGAAAAAGCCTTTTTTACCACCTTGAAAGCTGAATAACTGGGAGAAGGCTCGACCTGCCCCCCTCGGAGCCACAACTCCTGAAGAAGGTAGATCCAGGCTACCCTTGGATCTGAGCCTCGGGGGTGTGATAGGATCTGAACTGTCCAGGGCCAAGGTTCCAAGGAGAAGGGATGGATCCAACAAAATTAGAGCTGAACCTATCCCCTTGGTTCTGATGCTGACACTTTGGCTCCAAGGCCCATTGTGATCCAAGGGTATCAGAGGGCAACCAGTCATGAAAGCAGTCAATGTGCAGGAAGCAACTGTCTTTGGATTCAGCACCGAAACTCTCAGGGACCTCAGATCCTGGGACTCCAAAATCATAGGACAGATCAGAGGAGATAGGTTGGTCTTTGATGTAACAGACATACTCATGGATCCGATAGGGAATGGAGTTTGCAAGACCCCAATCTGGATCTGAGCTCTGAGGAACATTTGCATCATCCTATCCACATCTGCTTCCAACAAGCTTCTGGAGAACTTAGAGGAAGTAGTGGATGGGGGCCTTGAATGTTTCTTTGGCGTTTGAAGAAGTTGAGCAGGCGAGATGGATGAAACTGGCTTCAAGCATATCCTGGAGTTGCACCTCTAAAGGATGTGTCTGGCCTAGGATCCGATGACTTAGGATCCAAGTGTCAGGTTGCCTGGCATGAAATTTTCCTGGATTTTGAAAGTGGCTCCAAGGAAGAACTGGGAGACTTTGACAAAGAGTGGTTGCTGTGCTCCAAAGGAGAGGATTTACTAGTACTTGAGGGGGGATTTGGGCCCCTGATGAAGACGTAGAGGGAAGAAGACCCCTTAAAATTAGTTTATTCCTTCTATCTGCCAGGGTTCTAGGATTGAATGCAGAACAAATTCTACATGGCGTATCCATGTATCTGGTTCCAAGGCAATAAACACACTACTTGTGGACATCTGAGTTTGGGAACTTTTTCCTACAAGAAGTGCATTTTTTAAAATCTGATGGTTTGTCTGACATGGTTACAGAAAAAGGAGGATAAACACTATACAGGCATGTGTTCTTAAATGAAAGAAAACACTGTAAAATGTGAACTTCAAGATTGTTACAACATTGTCATCTGCTGTAAGGAAAATCAAGCCAAGCATTTCAAATGTTCTTTGAAGTTACAATTATCTAAAAAATGGTGCTGAAGTGACTGGCTGAACACATTCTTTCTATTGTCGTAACTTAAGGAATAATTGTTAGAGTATACATATGAAATGTCTTTTATTGTTGAAGTTTCCTGAGCAGGTGTTAGCTTGCTTAATAATGCAGTTTGTTTGCCTAGGAACTCCAGACTAAGTGTCAAAATAGGAAAACCTAAGTGTCAAAAGGATGTAATTTGGGAGGGCCTTAGCAGAGCTGTTTGTTAGTGTTTTAGTGTTTTAAAAACTATTGTTGAGAGAGAAACTAAAAGCATTTGTCTTGGACCATCAACCCCAGTACTGCTTATGCTCTTTATGTATGCAAGTAGGATTATAGCACTGTGTTTTCTCTTAAGAATAGCTAAAGATTAGAAAGTTAGATTAAGTGTTTTTCTTTGACATCAGACTTGTCCTACTGTATTATTTTAAGTTTATGTGTGATCTCTGAACTCTTAGCTATCTCTGTGGTGTAGTAGTATTGTCTTGTGTTTTAATTATTTATTATTAAATATTTTAAAAACCTTTACCTGTGGCTGGTTTGCGTAGAGACAAGTTAGGCTCTAGAGTACATTGCATATTTATAGAGGTTATCGTAATAGGCCACTCTAATAAGCCTTAGACTGAATAGTCACATTACCAATTGGATAATAATATTGCACAGTAATAATTGGACACCCTTTCAAGGGCCTTTGGGTAGCTGATAATTATATTAGCTGGTGGTGGCAGGAAGTACTACCGTATAGTCTGGGTAAAGGGGCACAGCTGGAGAATCTGTGTCAGCCTTTCCCAGGAGTGTCTGTGAAGTCGTATAAATACTTATCTCAAAGTGTGGGTGTGGGTCAGCTACCTGGGCAGGGACACGAAGCACTGGTTGGACAGAGAGGGTACTGGAGGTTAGCTTGCCAGCTAGGCTGAGATCTGGACCAGTGGGGAGTCTTATTGGGGACCTGGAGAGCAAGGGAGCAACCAGCCCCAAACTGACTGTGATCTCTGTGTGCACTTAAGGGAAATTGTACTTTACTGTGTGTATTAGTTATCCTTTCCTCTTCTAGGAGATGACCTCCCTGGTGTTAGCAGTGAGGATTGAGGCTCCTTGATTGGGTCGTCACAACTACACAAGCAGTTATGGTGAATTATCTATTTCTGGGATACAGCATGACCAGCTGCAAAGCATTTTAAATGCTGTTCTAAACATCAAAAAATGCTGCAAAATGTCATGTATTTATTTATTTTGCTGGGCCATAAACCCCACGCGTTCAATTTTAACAGTTTGTGTATCACTGCACAAGTACATGCAGCAAAAGCTGTTGATTCCAATCCTTCTGCCAGCTTGTATATTAGAATGCCTTTACATGGTCTGAATTCTTAAAGGAATCTGAAGACTGGTTAATTATTACCTTAGGTTAATTATTTTCAACCAGGATCCCACAGACCACTGTCATTATGCCAGAATGTATCAGGGTGTCCACAAAAATCTTTAGCTGTCTGCTTCTGTGAACATATTTCATAGCATTTACAGAAAGTCAGTTTAAAGATCATGTGATCCAGAGCTTGTTTATGTCTTGGTTTGTGACAGACTGTGAAGTAGCCTGATAAGAGAAGATTTTATTTGAATTTATATTTTATTTTTTACCACTGTTTGTAGGAAGGAAAGGATAGCTGGTAGACAAGAAGATTTACTTTGGTTTATATTTTGTTGTTTTACCTTTAATTTTCACTGTTTGTATTAGAAAGGGATAGGATATATACAGGCAAACTCTAGCAATCCCAAGAGGCCTAGTCAGCTATAAATTCACATAGGCTGTAGAGGGCAATCTAGAGTTTATCTAATCAATTCCATCTTGGTTTGTGATTTATTGTTAAAAGAGGCGCACTTGTGAGCAACAGTGAGGAGAAGCTACTGCATGCTTTTGTGAGCAATGTAAAGGAATTCCTGCTTTTGTGTGACTTTCACAACTTGTACAGTCAGAACAACAACTTTACTGTATTTAATTTAATATTTAGTTGTATATTGTTTTTATTTTTCTCATAGAAGTTGATTTAAATTTTATCTGAAATCTGTGGTAACTGATTTGATTATTCGCTTTTTTCAGAAATCTTTATTAATTTACAGCTGAATATGGATTCCTTAAATAAGTATACCATTACTGATTTGCTAAAGCACAAGTATTTTGTACAGTGTACTAAATGCTATATACATTTAAAGGTAATACCTGATAACACTTGTGATCTAGTTTTCACATATCAAAATGTAATGATATGCTTACCATTGTTTGTGTCTTTTGGCTTTTCCCAGTTAGGAGTCGCCACAGCGGAACTCCGGTCCACTAATGATTGGCAGTTGATTTTTACGTACCGGCCTGCCAGGCCTGATGCACAACCTTCAACGAAGGTACGCCCATTCACGCATGTCTCCATGCAGAAGACGCTCTAGCTGAGAATCGAACCGGACAGTGTCTTATTGTGAGGCGACAACGCTACCGCAGCACCACCACCGCGGATTGTAATGATATGCTTACCATTATGAGTAGTAAATCTAACCTCACTGATGATGACTGCACTCGAGCTATTGGCATGGCTTGGAGAAGCGTTGTTACATATATTAATGACTGGAGTGATAGGATAAATAATGTTAAGCAAAAAACAAATAGAACACATTTATGAAAGGAAGTGTATATTGTTTGTAAAGATCACTCAGCCCCTACTGAATAAGATAATACCAGTGACAACTTTGGAATTCTGAATACAAGTATTCATCAATGTGAGGATACAGGGCATATAGAAGAAAAAAATGAAATAAAGGAAGAAATTCACAAGAAATAACAAGAAAGAAAAAGAAACTGATAAATATCTGAAAAGCAAAGAAAGTACTTACTAAAAAGGATACTGTTCTGTTATGTAGCCCGCAGATTACAGAGAATGATAAAAATTTTCTATCAGAAAACCTTCAGTGCACAGATAAAGATATAATTTTTCTAAAAGAGAAGGTAAAAAAAGAGGCAAAGGGCAGATGAAAAGGAAGAAATCAAAACTGAATGTGGAAAGACTGAAGAACATTACTGTACAAAAAAAGATGAGAAAGACAGATGACAACATGGCTCGTACAAAGCCAGCTGGATGACAATTCTACGCTTGTAAATGCAGTAAGCAATGAAAACAGTGGGATTAATAAGACTAATGGTGATGAAGATTATTCCTTTGTAAGAAATGATAGAGCAGATATTACTGAATTAGAAGCTGACGATTCGTCAGATCTTGTCAGTAAAGATATTCTTGTAATTGGAGATTCAATTATCAGAGGAAGCAATACTCACACTTGCAGAGAAGATAACAAACATTAAATTGTGTTATGCTTGCCAGGAGCAAAAAATAGAGGAAGTGAGACAGACCTTAGAAATATGGATCTGTTTTTATTCATATCAGTACAAATGATTTCATCTGCAAAGGCTGTTTTATTAGGGAACTTACATCTATTTTTGATAGCATAGCTTGTACAGGTGTTAGGACATACTTTTCACAAATCACATATAGAAAGGAAAGTCAGGTCACTGTGATTGAAAAGATTTTTTTGGTGAATAACTACATAAAAAATGTCCCGTTTTAAAAAATGGAAATGTGTAGAGCATCCAAGCCTAATTTTGGGCATGCATGTTCAGACAGGGTGGCGTGCACTTGTTAGATCAGGGAAGATACTCTCTGCAGTAGATATTTTGCAATATTTGAAAAACAAAAGACAGGATTTTTGCCAGGTCGAAAACATAACAGCTCACAGAGAGCAACATTTGATGCTTCTCTGATGGTTATTAATGGTAGGAGAATTAATAATAAAGTTATTTTTATTGGAAAACTTGTTATGTTTTCATAAGATAGCTGTTGCTATTGTTTGTGAAATGTGGTTAAAGGACAATGACTGGAAACCAGTTTTTTACTGTAACAGACATTCTAACAAAAAAATCAGGTGAAGGTTTTATGTTAGGGATTAAAGATAATTATGAGACCTGTAATTATTACATGTTCAGTGATAAGTGTGGCAATAAAGACAACCCTTGAACATATTGTGAAGGCTGCCAGCCCAGCTAGCTAGAATTTTGTAAATAATTCTATGTCATTGCAAATATTAATATGATCCATAGGCTTGTCTACAAATGTAAGTAACCTGTATGTTATGTGCTGAGCTTCAAAAATGTAACCACAGTGCACCCTGCTTGAAAACAGCAGAAATGTATATGGACTATATGCCTGTGCAAATGTATGTTTTCATAGTATAAATTGGGACATGCAGAGTTAATTTGCAAACTGTGAGAAAATAAGTAAAGAGTTTACTATTGTGTTTACCACAGCTAGAAGACATAATGTCTACAGCTAGAGTTTCTATTATCTTATGACAGAAATAATTACTAGGTTTAAAATATAAAAGTGTTAATTGTTTAACGACTTCCAGTTTCAGGCAAGCTTCTAAGAGATAAATGACAGTTTCTAAGAGATAAGTATTTTTCATAGAAACATGTTAAATTCTATTGGTATCTGTTCAGCCTGGGAACTAGAGGTAGGTGTCAAATGGTGATGCCATCCAGCTAACCCAGCAGTAATGTGTATTATTAATTTAAGAACTATCTCAAAGAGAAAGTCTGTGCATTTTGTATTTGTCTGTGGATCTGAACATATCCATCTTCAGCACTTCTCATCTGCATTTGCTTTGCTCTGTAAGTCTTAGATCATACTACTTCTCTTAGACATAGATAGGAATATAGTAAGATTATCCCAGATGTTTTCTGTATTTATGTGAGACTGTCCTTCAATGTTGTTTTAAAATATTCCCTGTGATTCTGAACTCTGTTGTCACTGTATTGAGTTATTGAGTATTGTCTTGTTCTGTTATTATTTATTATTAAATATATTTATACGTGTTATTGTGGCTGGTTTGTTAGAGATATTTAAGCTCTTAGAGTACTTGCATATGTATTTGGTAACACGGTACAGGCCACTCCTAAATAGCCTTCAAAGTCTTGGACACACTTACCATTTGGATAATAGTAACATTATACAGTAGAATTGGACACCCTTTGTAAGGGCCTTATAGTAGTTGATAAGTAGTGGTTAGTGGCATCAGGTACTACTGTATAGTCTAGGCAGAAGGGAGCATAGCTAGTGAACCTGTGCCAGCCTTCCCCAGGAGTGTCTGTGTGTTTGTATATAAATCAAATGTCAAAGTGTGTGTGTGTGTGTGTGTGTGTGTGTGTGTGTGTGTGTGTGTGTGTGTGTGTCTGTGTGTGTCTGTGTGTGTGTGTGTGTGTGTGTGTGTGTGTGTGTGTGTGTGTGTGTGTGTGTGTGTGTGTGTGAGCTACTTGGGCAGGGACACGAAGCACTGGTTGGACAGAGAGGGTGCTGAAGGTTTTGGCTTGACCACTTGGCTGAGATCTTAACCATATAGCTGTGCCAGTGGGGAGTCTTATTGGGGATCTGGAGAGAGAGGGAGAAACCAGCCCCAGACTGACTGTGATCTCTGTGTGTATTAAGGGAAATTGTACTTTACTGTGTGTGCACTTGACATCCTCCCAGTGTGCACATCCCTCACTGGTGTTAGTGGTGAGGACTGAGGCTCCTTGATTACTGGGCCAGTGAAGGGGCATCACAAATATAACAACTGTTGAAATGTATAAACCACCAAAGTCAAGTCCTGATGACCAAGAGGAATTCATACATTTCATGCATGAAACACAGGAGGGAAGATTATTAGTGGTAGGGGACTTAAATTTACCAGAAACAGACTAGAATAATATTGATTCAACAATGTAAGGAAATTATTCACAACTTATGTTCAAAAACAACAATTGCTTCAAATTGTAAAAAAGACTACCAGGGAACAGAACATACTAGATACTGTATATATTCCTAAAGAAATTACTGTTAATTCATGTCAAGTTTTTACCACTGTTGATGTGCAGTGATTATGAGGTTATAAAGATTAATTTGTTGCTAGATAATTCTGCCAAACTGAAATCTAAACCAATGCACAGAAAACTAGTAACAGATTATATGGAAACAAAACAGTCATTATATAAAACCAATGTGGAAAGTTTTGAAAGAGAAATTGAATGCAAAAAAAAAAAAATTAACATCAGGTTCTAGACTCACAACATCAGGAGGATATATTTCCATAAGAATAAAATACTTGATTAATGTGAGAGAAATTATAAGAAATGGAAAACGGGTCAAACTACAACTTTGAAAACTGAAATAAACAAGCTGGACAGACAAATTAATCATAGTGTGAGACAAGACCAAGAAAAAATTGAAGAAAATATATATAAAGATATTGAACATGTTAGGAAACCATTTTAGAAATACATAAGATGTGGAAGGAGTAAAGACAAACAAATTGATAAACTGTGTGTAGATTCTAAAATTTATTCTCTGACACAGCAGGTAATATATTTATAAAATCTTATGCAAAGCAGTTTGGCTCCACAAAGGGGGGGTGATAAACCGTTTTAGTGACAGGCAGTTAACTTCAGATACTGAAATCAAATTAGATTATATTGAAAAAGAACTATGCAAACTAGATCCATACAAAGCTCAGGGAGGAGACAGAATTAGTAGTAATGATCTAAGAACACTTCAGCAAGAACTTGCAGTACCCTTATATTTGTTATTTACTAGGCTGTATAAATAAGGGGATAGTCCTCAAGATTGGAGAAATGCATGTGATAAAGCTGTCTTTCATGGAAAGGGGAGTAGGACAAACCCAGAACCATACAGACCCTTAAGTTTACTTTCATGTTGTAGAAAAATAATGGAGAAGGTAATATTGGATAAGTTATTGTCAGAGTTCGAAAGCTGGAACTTGAAACCATATATTAGCATGCATATGTTAAAAGTCAATCTATTCACACCTATAACATAATGTTCAATAACAATATAATAACAGTTATGAATGAAAATTTGTGCTATGATGTAATTTATATAGATTTAACTTTAGCATTTGACAGGGTCATACATTACAAGTAGGACACGGCAAGTGTTATACAACAATTGGGCAGGTGAAAAAAGAAGTCATGTCGTTACCATAACGTTCCATGTGAGTTGTCATCTAACCCTTTTGTTCTTACACTTGGGTCAGAGCTGATCCCTCGGCTCCGAATCAGCCGCTTTCAAGCTCAAACTCTCAGAGAAGCTCGAGACCTAGTGTATATCCCATGATGCTCTACTGTGAATCCCCAGATCTAGTATGCTGCAACCAAGACAGCCTACAGGAAGAAATGAAACTATAGTGTCTACCTATGAAGGTAGCTAAAAGATTGTAGATAGGAAAAACAGAATATGCAATACAGACTGACAACTCGACCAATCTATCAAGGCAACCATCCTGCTTGACTAGAGGGGGAAGGTGGGCGGGAATGTAAGAACAAAAAGGCGAGATGAACAACTCACATGGAACGTTATGGTTAGGACAAAATTCTTTATGTGAAGTTGTTCTATCTCGCTGTTTTGTTCTTACATGTGGGTAGCATCTCAAGCACCCTGATCCTGGGTGGCTCACGGGAGAACATTCCTGAGCACAGTGGAACCAAAGGTAGCCCTGTCCCTGGAGGTCCTATCCACTTTGTAATAAGTGATAAACATGTGAGGTTTTGACCACATGGTAGCTGCACAGATGGTATCTAAGGGTAATCGAGCTGCATGAGCTAATGACATAGAAACAGCTCGTGTCGAGTGGGCCTTGACGTTAGATTCTAATGGCTGACTAGTGGAGGCATAAATGGATCTGATGCAGTCAGAGAGCCACTTAGACAATGTGATTTTTGATACTGCAAAACCTTTCTTATTTTCTGCGTAAGAGATGAAAAGTTGATTCGATTGTCTGAAATCTTTTGTTCTATCTAGACAGAACCTCAGTTGTCTGTGTACATCAAGTTTGTGTAACATATATTCTAGTCAGTTGGTATGGTGCCTGAAGAAGGTTGGAAGCTCAATGGACTGATTTAAGTTAGCTTCTGAACAGACCTTGGGAAGAAAGGTAGGATTAGTCCTAAGGGAGACTCTATTGGGGTGAAAAATCAAATATGGGGGTTTGGAGGACAAGGCTTGAAGTTCGGAGACCCTATGTGCAGATGTAATGGCTACCAGGAATATAGTTTTCCAGGACAAGAACTTTAAGTGACAGGATGAAGCGGGTTCGAAGGGGGTGAGCATCAATTGGGATAAAACCAGATTCAAATTCCAGGGAGAGACAGGATGACTGATAGGTGGTCTGAGATGGTGGGTTCCTTTTAAGAATGCTTTACATAGTCTATGCGACATAATGTTAGACCCATTAAACCCCACATGGAAATTGGAAATAGCTGCCAATTGGACTCTAATGGTGGCAGCTGCTGTGCCATTATGGAACAAGGAAGATAAAAACTCTAAGATGGTATGAACAGGTGCTGCATAAGGATCAATGTCATGTTGAGAAGCCCAGTGAACAAACCGTTTCCATTTGTTATTGTATAGCTTCCTGGTAGATAGTTAATGAGAGGAAACTATGATATGCTGGACCACAGAAGACAAATCTTAAGACCTGGCTAATGTGGGAATTGGAGCAGCCAAGCTGTCAGTTTTAGGGAGGTGAGGGAGGGGTGAAGAGCTCCCGACGAATGAGTCAGAAGATCTGGCACTGGGTCCAGGATCCATGGTTCTTCCACTTGATACTTCCGCAGGAAGGGGAACCAAATCTGTTGAGGCCAAGACGGGGCTATCAAGATCACAGTCCTTCGCAGACTTTTGGCTTTCTGCATGAATTTGGGAATTAGAGGGATTGGCGGAAAGGCATATAAGAGGCCTGGGGGCCAATCGTGTATGAGTGCGTCCCTTGGTTTGTTCCCCAGTGGGGGATAAAGGGCAAAGTAGCTGCTGCATTTGGCATTCATTGGAGATGCAAATAGGTCGCAGCAAGGCTGGCCCCATCTGTGGAAGATCTCTTCCACCACCTTCTGGTTGAGAGACCACTCGTAAGGCAACAGCATGGCTCTGCTTAGTTTGTCCGCTATCACGTTGGATGACCCCGGGATGTGCATTGCTATCAGAAAGCATCTGATGGATACAGCCCACTGCCAAATCCTTAGGGCCTCCCAGCATAAGGGATATGATCTGGTTCCCCCTTGCTTGTTGATATACCAGACTACCGACATGTTGTCTGTCTGAATAGCAATTGTACCTAGAGGAAGAGAATCGTGAAAGTGTTGCAACGCTAGGAACACTGCTCTCAGCTCTAGGACATTTATATGCAAATATGTTTCCATGATTGACCAAGTGCTGTGGACAGTCTTTCCCTGAAATAAGCCCCCTCACCCTATCAGGGAAGCATCCATGGTCACTGTGGCTGTGGGTTGGGAAGGAACAAAGGGACGTCCGATTATCACTTGGTCGCTGTTCAACCACCAATTGAGATCCTTCTTGCAAAGATTTGTTAGTCGGATCTCGTGTGACATGGGCAGACATTGGTAAGACCATTGAGCGATGAGTAACCACTGGAGTATTCGCATGTGCATTCGACCTAATGGAACGGCTATCAGTGTGGCTGCCATTGTGCCTAAAAGCTGCAGTATTTGGGATGCAGGAGCTTTGTTCCGGACCAACAGGCTGGATTTTTGATTTTTTTAGAGATACGATTCTTGATTGGGGCAACGTGATCCTTGCATTGACGGTGTCCAGTTCTGCCCCTATAAATGTAATATGCTGCGAGGGCGATAACTTAGATTTTTCGAAGTTTAGGGTTATACCCAACTGGGAACAAAGGTTTATGGTATAGTCTCTTGCTTGTATTAGTTGATGCCTGGAGGTGGCAGTGAGGAGCCAGTCGTCCAGATATGGAAACACCTTGAATCCCAATTGTCTCAGGTGAGCCATGACCACTGCCATACATTTGGTGAACACCCTGGGGGCTGTGGTGAGACCAAAGGTCAGGGCTTTGAATTGGTAATGACTGGCCCCCAGCCAGAAACACAGGTGATCTCTGGATGATCTGTCCATTTTAATGTGGTAGTAAGCATCCTTGAGATCAACAGAGCACATCCAATCACCCATTGCTAAGAACGGGAGAATTGATTGCAACGTGACCATCCGGAACTTCTCCTTCTTGACGAAGGTGTTGAGCTTGCTGAGGTCTAGTATGGGCCTCCAGTCCCCTGTTTTCTTTGGAACTAAAAAGAACCTTGAGTAAGTTCCGGATCCTATTTGGTCTGCCGGGACTGGCTGGATGACTCTTTTGTCTAGCAGGTTTTGGATTTCTATGGCTGCTAGTTCTCGTAGTCTGGGTGGAATGTCTGGGATCCTTGTACCCATAAGGGGGGGGTTTGTAAAGGGAATGTAATAACCTCTGGCAATGATGCTTCTTACCCAAGAATCCATTGCAATGCTTAGCCAGGCGTTTGGGTATAAAGCCAAGCGACCCCCGACTGCCTCCAGAGTAATACAGCCGGGCTTCCTTTCAGGAACGCTGACAGGGCTTCCCAGAGAACTGTTCCCTGTTGCCCTGGTTTTGTGGACCACCTCTGTCATTTGGACAGCGTCTTCCATTTCTGCCCCCTCCTCTGCCCCTAGAGGGGGTATCAGTAGGTGTGTTTTGGAAAAGTTCCTTGGGCTTTCTGGAACCACATTTTCCCACTTTGTTGCCCTTTGGGATATGGTCTAGTTGGAGTGGAAAAATGGACTCCAACAGCAGACAGAGTCTTTCCTTCTTGTTCACACCTAGTGTCTCCTTAACTTTGGGTCCAAACAAGGCGGATCCATTGAATGGGGTATTGACGAAGGAAGATTTAAAGGCTTCTGCAAAGGAGCAAAGGCACATCCAGGACTGTCTCCGAAGAGCTATCGCTGAGCCTGCCGCCCTACTCGATCCATCGACAGCATAAGAAATGAGTCGCATGGATGAGTTTACTATGGAATTGAGGGTATTGAGTTGTGTAGTCACCTTCTCAGAAACTGCATCAGCTGTGTTACCCTGGAGAGTATCTCCCAGCTCTTTGAGGAGATCTCATTGAAGACGGGTAAAATGTGTCAGGTAGTTGAGTGATCTCATGGAAAATGCCGCAGAACTAAATATGCATTTCCCATATCTGTCCATAGTCCTAGAATCTCTATTAGGAGGATGGACAGCAGAAGAGGTTTCCGACATCTCTTTCTTGGTGGCCGCCGCCACCACCATGGCATCAACTGGGACTCCCTTTGCTAGAAAGGCCTTATCAGTAGGGGAAGTAATAAAGTTGTTGGGCCTCCGAAGGACCGGTTCCACTGAATCAGGGGACTCCCACACCCTTCAAGCAACCAGCTCCATCAGTTCATCGAAGGGCAGAGTAACCCAGGAGGTGGATGGTTGAGATCCAAAGGCCTTCAGGAGGACCGACTCATCCTCACTAGGGGCAAGGGGCTGCCAATCACCCCTCTGCCTTAAGATTTCCAATATGTCTGCAAATGAGACATCCTCTGAGGGGGATCGTGGGGACCCTTCTGATTCCTCCAAGTCAGTATCCGATGTCAGGGATTCCTGTGGGGAATCCAAGTGCCTCCTCTTGCACAATCTCTTCCTAGGTACTTCATCGGTGGGAGCATCTGGTGAAGTCCCTAGAAAGGAGGGGCCACCCAATGGGGATACCTGAGACCCTGGATCTCGACGCTTGGTGGGGATCTATGGGGAAGAGGTAGAACGAGGCCCCTTAGGGGGAGGGGAAGACAGATCCTAGGAGGTAGTGGTCTTAGCAGACATGCCCTTCCTCATGGCATCGAAGGCACCAGAATCTCAGTCCGAGAAGTCCGTCGGCTCCGAAGAGGCCTGCAGCTCTCCCCGAGCCGAGATCCCCCGCTCCAATCCAGAGGACGGAGCCGAGGCCACCTGCGCCAAAGCCCTGAGTGGAAGGGTCGGAACCGAGGTATCGGTTTGACTCTCCACCCCGGAGCCAGCGAGGGACTGTCGGCCCCGAGATTCCCCGGTCGGAACCGAGGAGATCAAGGTCGATGGAACTGAGGGAGGTGGACCGAACCTCGGCTCCGATGACTCTACCAACATCGGTTCTGCCTGCCCGGGCTCTGAACGCTTGATTGGCCTTGGAGGAGGAGGTGGAGAAGTTATGGCTGGGGTTTCAGGCTTCGAAGCCTAGTGGCTCGAAGCAGACAGCATTTTGGCCAGGGCCGGGTTCTCTAAGAGCCTCTTAACCACTCAGTCCAGATCCACATCGGAAAGCCTCAAAGAATGCGTTGATGGATGGGTCGAAGGAGCTGAAGATGGAACCGATTGAAGAATTGGAGACTGAGGAGTCTCCAATATCGGTTCCACAACTGGGCTCCAAGGTAGAGGGTTGATACACGGCTCCAAGGCTTGTGGAGCCGATGCACGAACCATACCAGAGGAACTCGGAGCCGATGACTTGGGCTCCGAGGATCCCTTGGAAGACTTTGACCCCTTCGAAGCCTTGGAAGAGAGGTCAGCCTTGTCTAAGTTAGCCTGAAAATCAGGCTTCAGGAGTCCTCTATCTACCAGCTTCCTACACCTTTCCAAGAGAACCCTGGCGCTAAAGGAGTGGTAGATAGAGCACACCTCCTATAGGTGTACAAAACCCAAACAGTAAATGCAGGTGGAGTGGTTGTCTGCAACAGACATCTTTTGACCGCACTCACACCTTTTGAACCCTGACTTTTGTTTCTCTGACATTTTAAATAATTCAGGTCCCTGAATTTTTATTTGTCTAAGAAAATTAGTTACTTTTAACTATAACAACTAGTATTAACTAACTTCCTACAGAAATATATATATATGTATATATTTATAAACACACTAAATATCTAATATTAACTACCACACTAGATATATTATATAAGAAGATAAACACGCACACACAATAGCTGACAGAGCCCTGTCATGCCCAAGAAAAAGAGGCCTAAAGCCCTGAAGAAAAACTTTTTAGAAAATCCTAAGCAAGTTATATTAACAGGCAAAAAACCTTAATACTATAATAAAGGATGAAATCTAAGTATGTGTAATATTAATTTAAAGACAAAAAATCCTATTAATACAGAAAATTTTAAATCACTGGCCCGAGCTACCTCCGACGAGCTGTTGATCCATTGCAGTGGCAAACTAGATATGGGGATTCACAGTAGAGCATCATGGGATATACACTTGGTCTCAAGCTTCTCTGAGAGTTTGAGCTTGAAAGCGGCCGATTCAAGCCGAGGGACCCCTCCGACCCACGTGTAAGAACAAAATGGTGAGATAGAACAACTTCACATTTCAAGGTTACAGTCAAGGTGTCCCACAGGCCTCTGTCCTAATGCCATACTTGTTTAGACTGCATCTTTCAGATGCATCTTTTCCATCAGAGGTGTTCTATAATATGTATGCAGATGACTTAAAATTGGGTAAACTGGTTACATGTGTTACAAATAGGGCAAGTTTGCAAAAGAACTTGACTAAATTGACCATTTGGGCACAGGAGAATACTGTGTTGATAAATACATCAAAAACTAAGCACATGAGATTTGGGAGACATAAATTGAAAGGTGAAAAATAAGTCATGTCCTTACCATAACATTCCATCTGTTCTGTTGATCTGCATTCATTCATTACTGATGGGGATTCGGTTTCATCCTTGGAACCGAGTTGGCCATTATAACAAGCTCGCACCAGCCAAAAAAGTCTTGAGCTAAGCTTACTCATAGTGCCCTTCTCTATCACCTCAGATCGAGTTTACCCATAAGAAAAAAAGGATAGAAAGTGGAAGCTTTATTTGAGCAAATTCCCTGTCATAAGTTAGGACCAAATCCCAACCTCCTGGAGTCTTTGGAAGGGGGTTGCTGGGAGGGATGTAATGAATGAATGAAGATCAACAACACAGATGGAACATTATGGAAAGGACATAACTTCTTTATCTGATGTTGTTAATCTTCATTCATTCCTTACTGATCGGACAGAGTCCCTAGCTACTTTAATTCCTGTGAGGCCCTATGGAAGGATATTCCTGAGCACCATTGAACCAAAGGAGGCTCTCCCCCTGGAGATCAAATCCAATTTGTAATGAGTGATAAAGGTATGAGGGAGGTAGCCCATGTTGCTGCTGTTGCACAAATGTCATCCATGGACTCTCTTGTATGGAAGGCAACAGATATCGCAATTGACCTGGTTGAAAGCAGTTTGACCTTTAATAGAAAAAGTTTGTTTTGTTGGTAGTTAAAACAAATACAATCTCTCAACCATTTAGAAAGAGTCACTTTGGAAACAGATTTTACCAGTTTCGGTCCTGAGAAGGATACGAATAATTGGTCAGATTTTCATAGTGATTTAGTCTTATCCAAGTAGAATCGCAATTCTCTATGCACATCAAGTAAATGCAGGGAGTATTCTCCTTTGTTAGAAAATTTTGGAAAAAAGACTGGCAGACCAATTGTTTGATTAATGGTCAAATCTGACATAATTTTGGGTAAGAAGGTGGGATTAGTCTGGAGTGATACTCTGTCTTTGTGGAAAACCATGCAAGGACATTTTATGCACAAGGCCTGTAACTCAGATATTTACCTTGCTGAAGTAATAGCTACCAAGAATAAAGTTTTCCAGGATAAAAATGTTATATCATAAGTGGTAGCAGGTTTGAAAGGGGGACGAGTCAAGGATTAAAGAACTAGTATTAAATTCCAAGGTTCAATTGGCTTTTTGAAGGGTGGTCTAAAGTCGGTGTAGGGTTGACACCTTTTCAAATGCCCAAAGTGGGACAGTTGTGGTACAAACATTAGATTTTGCAAACCAAAACATACCCACAGCCAGTACCAAGGACAGAACTTCACTTTTTGCCTAAATAAAAGCTTATTCTTATAGCATTTTAGTTGCTTATTCTGTTTCTTATAACATTTAGGTGTTTCAGATACAGAATAACTGTCTTATGCAACTATTACATAAAATATAGGAAATTATTTTGCTCTAATATCTCAGGACATTTGCCATTTTTACAATTTTTTTTGCAGGACACAATTGCCCAAAGAGGGACTGTCCCTCGCAAAGTGGGACAGATGGTAGCCCTATGTCAGTGACACCTTTCAAAAAGGTTTTACAAAGACTAAATGAAGGAGATTTGATAAACAGTCCAGTACCAAATCAAGCAGAGCTAAAAATTGATCTATTCCCTTCTCTCAAGACTCAATTATGAATCTTTTTGACTTGCTGAGGTAAAGTTTCCTGGTGGATAGTTTATGAGAAGCCAGAATAATGTTCTGTACAGGGAAGGATAAGTTATTTTGCCTGGCAATTACTGGAAGTGGAGTTAACAAGACTCAATATGTTTGGATGCATCAACCCTTGCGGGTGCAACAATTCTGGAGTTGTATCCAGAATCCATGGTTGGTGTACTAGGTGAGGCCAAAGGAAGGGAAACCAAACATGTTGGGACAAATAGGGTGCAAAGAGGATTACTTTGCTTCTCAGCTGAAGAGCTTTCTTTAGAAATTGCTGGATCAGAGGAAGGGGAGGGGAGGGGAAGCATAAAGAAGTTCCGTGGACCAATCGTGTACCAGAGTATCTCTCTGGAACTCCTCCAGTGGGGGAATTAGGGCAAAGTAGCTACTGCATTTGTGGTTTTCCAGGGGATGGGAAAAGATTGCAGCAAGGCTGGCCCCAGCGACTGAAGACCTTCGCCACTATGACAGGATTGAAGGAGCACTTGTGAGGCAGGAGAATGCATCTGCTCAGTTTGTCTGCAATCACGTTGGAATCCCTGGGAATGTGTGTTGCTATCAGAAATTGGTTGGAAGATATCACCCATTGCCAAATTCTTGTGGCTTCCCAACACAATGGGTAGGACCTGGTTCCCCCTTGTTTGTTGATATACCAGACTACATACATGTTGTCCGAATGGATAGCAATTGTCCCTGATGCGAGGACAGATTGGAATGCTTGCAACTCTAGAAGCACTACCTTCAGTTCTAGAACACTGATATGCAGAAGTGTCCCCCCACCCCATCAGGGAAGCTTCCATGGTCACTATGGCCTTGGGCTGAGAGGGAGAGAAAGGATGATTCCAAAGGTCTTTTTCTGGCTTCATCCACCAAAATAAGTCTTGTTTGCTTTGATTTGTTATGCAAATCTGAGAGGACATAGGATGAGTCAAAGGAGACTTTTTCAGATGATATTGGAATGTCATTCAGCCTTGATAAATGTGCAAAAGTAACCTTTAAAAAAGGAAAACTGCAGCACCAGGAAAATATCAGTTTGGGAAAAGAATGTGATATAAAAGAGCCTGAGCAAGAGGGAGTGTATAAATACTTGGGAACTGATGAAGGATCAGCAATAAAACATGAACAAATGTGAATAAAGCTTAGTAAGGAATACTTTAGAAGATTTAAATTGATCCTGAAATAGCACTGACATCTAGGAACATGATCCAAGCCATAAATCAATTTGCTCTTCCTGTCCTAACTTATAGTTTTGGAGTTATTGATTGGCCCCAAAAAGTGTTGGATAGATTGGATATTAAAACAAGAAGGATGCTTCATGCTCACCATATGATTTATAAAAATCATTGTATACCAAGATTATATATTCGCCGTTCTGAAGGAGGTATGGGCCTCTTTGAAAGTGATTACATGTATAGATCTACAATCGTGGGAATTCACACATATTTACTGACCTCACAAGATCCAAATGTAGTGAAAGTTTTGAAACATGAGGAGAATAAATCTAAGATGACATCTCTGCTTAATTTAGCAGAAGCATATCGACATCAAGCAGGAATGGAAATCAAACCAGAAGTGGATAAAAATCAGGCAGCAACTGAATGTGCTAAAAAACAAAAGAAAGACTATAAGGTGAAGGTCCAGATGAGAAGGCAAGAAATGTGGAAAAAACATAAATATAGTTGCAAGTTTAGAAAACTTCTGGAAGAGCCTCATGTTGCTTAAGAACGAACACAAGAATGGTTAAGGAGAGGTAAATTCACATCAAGAAATGAAAGGTTAATATTGGCAGCCCAAGATAGTGGATTATGTACATGCTGGTTTGCAAAGTCCATTGAACATGTGGGAGAAACAGATATATGTAGGTTTTGCAAAACCAAATTAGCAACAGTCACACACCTTTTTGCTGGCTGCGATGCACTAATGGCAGAGGGACTGTACACTGAAAGGCATAATAATGTGGCGAGACTGTTACACTGGAGATTGTGCAAACATTATGGTATTGAAGTGGCTGAAAAACATTGGAAACATGAGCCACAAAGAATCATAGAAAATGATGAAGTTTATATCACATCCAATACCAACAGTTCAAAAGATAGATGCTAGAAAACCGAATATAGTGGTCCAGGAAAAGAAGACAAAAGTAGCATTGATCATTGAAATTGCCACACCGAGTGACTACAATGTCTTGCGTACAGAGACACAAAGTCATAAAATACATTGATCTGCAGGCTGAAACGAGAGCCATGTGGAAGAAAGATACCCAAACAGTTCCAGTAGTAGTAGGAGCAACTGGTCTTATAAAAAATAATTTACAATCATAGATATGTTGCACGAATTGCAGAAGGAGTCATTACTGGGCACATTGTGGGTGCTGTGAAGAGCACTTTTGTCTAACATCAAAGAGTGAAACAATACTAATTTCATGAACTTTAATCGTACTTTGTCTTAGGAATGGGGTCCATTCCCGTCATGGTATTAGAAACCCAAAAGACTTGGAGAAATTAAAACGGCAGAGACCATTTGTTGTTAAATAAAGTCATAGTGGAGAACTGTAAAAAGGGAAAGAATCTAAGTATGGCATGGACTGACTACAAAAAAGGGTACTTACATATTATCACAACCAGATTTGCAAGAGACAGAAATTCATTATGTTTGGCCAAAGTCATTAATGGTAGCCTTACAACAGGTGTGTTTAGTAGTAAGTATTAATGTATCAGATTGTATGTGACTTAGGAAGACGAATAATGGTCACATACTGGATTTCTCTGGGATGTGCTTTTCTGATGGTAGACAGTGTGACAATAATAAAAAAAAAAGACAGCTGATTCACACTCTTCATAATGCAATGTCAGATTCCTTGCATGCCACTGTGATTGTTGGGTTGCATACTATTGGAGGCTTCTTAGTAACAGCATGTGTTATGTATGTTTTCTGTTCTGTTATTATTTTACAGTGACATTTATCGTTTTATGCTGGTTTTTACATACGTTCATATTTACATGCATGAAGTTTCTCCTTGTATTTCGAAGCAGTGAATATAGTGTATTTGGTGGACAGGCTTCATTTAGGATACAGCATTTTTTACCTGAACTATTACTTTGATTTATTCCCTGTAGTGCATACTTTCTCTACATAAAGTGTATTTTACTAAATGCTTAGTCAAAATGTTGACTAAATGTTAGAAAGAAAGTGGTCCTTCTTCACAGAACTCACAAGTAGCAGGCATCTTTATTAAATGCCTCATTAACTTAAGTCGGGAATTGGCGCTACCCAAGAAGAGGAATTTTGCCTTTATTCCTCTTCCACACTTATAAACAGTATGATGCAGTAGAGATTAACACATCAGGTGACCCTTTTCAGGTTAACATTCATACTTCTGCCAAAACATTACACATTTCTGTCCCTTGCAAATCTGGTTGCGATAATAGCTAAGTACTGAAAAAAAGCATTTGACAGTATCCCACATTCATGGATAAAAGAGTGCTTAAAAATGTATAAGATACACCTTACACTGATTGACTACATTACAGTAACCCAGAAACAATGGCAGACCACTTTGCAATTAAGTTATGATAAAGGACAAATTATTATCCCAGGGATAAAAATTCAAAGGGAGATATTCCAGGGTGACTCTCTGTCACTGTTGCTGTTCTGCCTTGCCCTTAACCCATTAAGCTGTTTACTTAACAGCTTAGGCCATGGCTATAATTTGGCTCCTAGGAAACAACAGTCTAAAGACTTCTCTTCTTCTCTTTGTCGATGATTTAAAACTGCATAGCTCATCAGATAAGGAACTGAAAGCACAGCTCCGGTCTGTCAAAATGTTTTCAGATGATTTTAGAATGTCATTTGGTCTTGATAAATCTGCAAAAGCAACCTTTAAAGCAGGAAAATGGCAGCACCAGTAAAACATCAGTTTGGGGCAAGAATGTGATATAAAAGATCTTGAGCAAGAGGGAGTGCATAAGGGAAATGATGAAGGATCAGCAATAAAACATGAACATATGTGAGTAAAACATAGTAAGGAATATTTTAGAAGACTTAAATTAATCCTGAAAACAGCACTGACATCTAGGAACAAAATCCAAGCTATAAACCAATTTGCTCTTCCTGTCCTAACTTACAGTTTTGGAGTGATTGATTGGCCCAAAAACGTGTTGGATAGATTAGATATTAAAACAAGAAGGATGCTTCATGCTCACCAAATGATTTATAAAATTCAGTGCATACCAAGATTATATATTCCCCATTCCGAAGGAGGGATGGGCCTCCTTGAAATTGATTACATGTACAGATCAGCAATCATGGGACTCCACAGATATCTGGTGACCTCACGAGTCCCAAACATAGTGAAAGCTTTGAAACACGAGGAGAATAAATCTAAGATGACTTTCCTGCTTAACTTAGCAGAAGCATATCGGCGTCGAGCAGGAATGGAAATCAAACCAGAAGAAGATAAAAATCAGGCAGCAAATGAATGTGCCAAAAAACAAAAAAAGGTGAAGGACCAGATGAAAAGGCAAAAAATGTGGAAAATGCATAAATATAGTTGCAAGTATAGAAAACTTCTGGAAGAACCTCATGTTGATCAGGAATGAATGCAGGAATGGTTAAGGAGAGCTAAATTCAAACCAAGAGATGAAAGGCTAATGCTGTCGGCACAAGATAGTGGGCTATGTACATGCTGGTTTACAAAGTACATTGAACATGTGGGAGAAACAGAAATAGGGTTTGTAAAACAGAATTGGAAACTGTCAAAGACCTTGCTGTTGGTTGTGACATACTAACAGCAGAAGAACTGTATATTGAAAGGCATAATAATGTGGCGAGACTGCTGCACTGAGGATTGTGCAAACATTATGGGATTAAAGTGGCTGAAAAACACTGGAAACATGAGCCACAAAGCATCATAGAAAATGATGAAGTCTACATCACATGGGATCATCCATTATCAATAGTTCAAAAGATAGATGCTAGAAAACTGGATATAGTGGTCCAGGAAAAGAAGACAAAAGTAGCATTGAACATTAAAATCCCACACCCAGTGATTACGATGTTCTGTGCACAGAAAGACACAAAGTTATAAACTATCAGGATTTGCAAGCAGAAATGAGAGCAATGTGGAAGGATACCCAGATAGTTCCAATCATAGTAGGAGCAATGGGTCTTATAAAAAAGAGTCTAAAATCTTATTTAGATATGCTACCAATACATGTAACTCCATACGAATTACAGGAGTCATTACAGGGCACATTGTGGGTGCTGCAAAGAGCACTTTTGGCTGACATGAAAGAGTGGAATAATGCTAATTTCATGAACTTTAATCGTACTTTGACTTAGGAATGGGATCCATTCCTGTCATGGTATTGGTAACCCAAAAGATTTGGAGAAATTAAAAATGGGAGAGACCACTGTGTTAGTAAAAGCCACTGTAGGAGCCTCATATGTAGTCTTGCTAGGGGCACTATAGTAATTGATGCTGCCATTGATCTGAGTAGCTGAAGTACTACCTGAGCTGAAACCTTGTTTTGACAGAGTATCACCCAGAGTTGAGACCTTAGTCTTTCTAACCTGTGAAATGAAAGGGAGACTAAGCAAGACTGAGTGTCGAAAGTTGCCCATATAAATTCCAGATTTAGAGTAGGAGTCAACTTGCATTTTTCTACATTTATTGAGATCCTTACAGATTTTGCTAGCTTCAGAGTGTAATGTAAGGCTGTAACCAGTAGACGCTTGGTCAGGGAGGTAAGGAGCCAATCGTCTATGTACAGAAACATCCAGAATCCTTGCAGTCTCAAGTGAGCTGTTACCACTGCCATGCATTTGGTGAACACTCTGGGGGCCATAGAGAGACCAACGGGCAGTGCTCAGAATTAGTAGTGATTGGTTCCCAGCCAGAAGCGGAGGAATCTTCTGGAGTGTTTGTCCATTTTTATGTGATAATAGGCGTCCTGAAGATCTAGCAAGCACATCTATTCATCTTTCTCCAGAAAAGGAAGGATAGGCTGAATCATGACCATCCAGAATTTTGTCTGTTTGACAAATTTGTTTAGGATGCTGAGATCCAAGACTGGCCTCGAGTCCCCTGACTGTTTTGGCACTAAAAAGAACCTTGAGTAAAACCCGGATTCTCTCTGGTCTGGTGGGACTGTCTGGATGACTCTTTTTTTTGAAGCAGCTTTCGAATTTCTTGTGCTGCAACATCCCTCTGACTGGGTGAAACGTCAGGGATTTGCCTTTGCAGCTTCGGGTAAAGATTGAAGGGGATGTGATAACCTCTGGTAATTATCATCTGCACCCAAGAATCTGCTGTTATGGATTGCCAGTCAAGGTGATGCAGAGATAACCATCCCCCGACTGTTTCCAGAGGTAAACAATTGGGCCGCTCTTCAGGAGCACAGATAGGGCTGTCCAGAGAAAGAGTCTCTGGATCCCTGATTATGTTGACCCCCTCTGCCTCTGTGGGGGTGTCTTCCAGATGAGTTTCCACCTCTGCCCTGGGGGGGGGGGGTAAACTCACCAAGTGTGTCACGGAAAGGACCCTGGAACTTCTTATGCCACATCTTTCCACTTCTCTGATTCCTACAGTAAGATTATTGGGGGAGGTGGAAAAATGCATGCCCATGGCAGACAGGGACTTGCTGTCCTTTTCTCACCTGGCCAATGTGTCTTTCACTTTTGGGCCAAAAAGAAAAGAAACTTCCACTGGAGCATAGAGAAAGGAAGGCTTAAAATGGTCCACAAAATCACATAGGTGCATCCAGGCATGACATCTGATGACAACGCCTGTACCCGCTGTTCTAGCTGCCCCTTTGGTAGTATGACAGATCAGCCCTATGGACGAGTTAGATATAGATTCCAGGGTGGCAAGCTGTGAGGCAACTTTGTCGCGTACCTCATTAGAAACTGCTCCTGCTAAGGTTCCTGAGATTTCCGAAATTAGGTCTCTCTGCAGCCTGGTAAAGTGTGCCAAGTAATTCAAGGACTAGATGGCAAAGGTCAGTGAAGAAAACACTCGCTTTCCTAACCTGTCAATTGCCCGAGACTCCCTGTTAGGGGTTGGACAGTATGGCTCTCTTCAGCTAGCTCTTTCTTAGTGGCCGCTGCCACTTCCATAGCATCTACTGGTGGGCCTTTGGACCAATGTGGACTGTCCTCCAGTGGAGAAAGAATTTTGTCTGGTCTCTGGGAGATAGGTTCAACAGTGTCAGGATTCCTCCACGTGTGCTGCATGATAAGCTGCATCAAGTCAACTGCAGGCTGGGTCACCCAAGAAGTAGATGGTCGAGCACAAAAAGCCTGCAAGAATACAAACTCCTCAGAGGAAGGGTTGGTGGGCTTCCAGTCCCCCCACTGCTTTAAAATTTCCAGTATGTCTCCTAATGAGACATCCACAGGGGGCGACCATGGGGACCCTTCCCCTTCATCATAGTCTGTATCTTCGGTAAGGGATTCCTCAGGGGAATCCATTTGCTTCCATTTATATGACCTCTTATGTGCTATCTCCTCAGTGGGGGCATCTGAGGAGTACTCTGAAGAGTGGGTACCTTGTGAAATGGTATCTTGAGGTTCCCACACTTGATGTCCTGGAATAGTGGACTGTGTCAGCTGTGGTTCAGAGGATAAGTAAGTATGAGTCTCTGGTACTGAAGGGACCAGCTGTGAGCCTGCAGAGGCAAGTGCCCTCTCTATCACCTGGAAAGCAGGCCCACCTGAAGAGGAGTGGGAGCCCGGAACTGAGAAAGACAACCTCAGGACTGGGGTCACACCCCTCTCCGATAAGCCCACCCACTGGAAAGGAGCTACAGGAGGACTTGTTGCCAAGACAAGCAGAACCATTGTAGACGGCACTGTAGAAAAAATAGGTGCCATACTAGGGGTCATGGTGCTGACAACCCAGTCACGATCCCAGGGATGGCTCAGCTCAGAGTGAGTCGAAGTCCATAGGGTAGGCTCTGGAGCCATGGTAAGGTCTACCAATGGAACTGAAAAAGGTGGTACCTGGATAGGTGTTGGTGTCGAGTGCTCCTATATGTTGGAGTCTGTGAAGAGAATTCCTTGGCTCCAGGTAGGACTGAAGATTTGGAAGGAGTTGGAAATCCTCTGGCCACCAACAGCTGATCCATGAGTCTCATTACATCAAATTCCAAAAGGCTGCTGGAAGAGCGGGTTGACATCCCCAATGGAGAATCAGGGCATTCTAAAAAGGGGCTACACTGCTGTCCAAAAAAGGGATCTGCTGACGGGGAATATTGAGCCCAAGGCAATATTTCACCTTTCGGCACCATGGCCAGAGGACCAGCAAGATGTATAGGAGGGGGGACAGTGACCGGAGTTGGAAAAAATATTTTTGGTGCCAAAGGGGTGGGGGTGGGGGGCTGTGCTTTAGTTGTAGATGCCATGGGAGATGAAGTTTTGAATGGCGCCATACTCACAATAGCTACCATGGGGGAAACTTGCGGCATTGATGCCGAGAACGGTACTGTAGTCAAAGGTTGAGGTATTGGTGCCAAAGCAGGTACCATAGTTAATGGTTGATGTCCTGGAACTGAGGACGGCACCATAGAAGGGGTTTGAGGTCCTGGTGCCGAGATTGCTGGTGCCAGATTTGGAAGTTTGGCCATTGGTTCCATTGTTTTAGTCGATTCTGAGTCACTAGCATGAGGTGAGGAAGGTAGAGAAAGGCTCCTCTTTTTGTGTTCCTTTTTGGGAGGGGTTGAGTCCTCCATCTCAAAAATAGCCTGTGAAAAGGGGGTCTTTAGGAGACCTTTAAGAATCAATTTGTTTTTCCTTTCCATCAAGGTACGAGAGCTAAAGCCCTGACATATGTCGCATGGGGGTTGAACCTTTAGACGCGGCAGCCCGAGACAGTAAACACAAGACAAATGACTATCCGAATTTGGCATTTTCATTTTGCACTGATCACACTGCTTAAAACCAGTAGTTCTTTTTTTATCAGCCATCGTCAACAATAAAGCAAAACTCGTCTGACAACCAAAAGTCCAAAGCAAACTACAAAACTACACTCACGCAGTCAAGAAAAAAAGGAGTTTTTTTAATATTCTCAACAAGGGTAAAAAAGGAATAGAAAGGAGAGGGGGGATACCAACAATGGTAATGACAGTTACCTCAGAGGTAAGGGAAGGCCTGTACCAACAATGGCACAAAGAATACCAAAAGACCTTGGCAAAGAAATAATAACAAAGCACTTATACAGGTAAACAAGGGTAGCAAACTCAAAAAGATAAGTAATGACTTTGAAATATCACAAGATAAAGGAGAAGATTTATAAAGATAGTATAAAAATTTCAAATAACTTAGCTTGAGAGCTGGCTTGACACGTCTTGATGTTATATGCAGCAAACAAGATCTGAGGTGATAGAAACAGGGGCACTATGGGTAAGCTTAGCTCGAGAGTTTTTTGGCTGATGCAAGCTTGTTATAACAGCCGACTTGGTTCTGAAGATGGAACCGAAACCCCATCAGTAAGGAATGAATGAAGATTAACAACATCTAATCATTTAATATAGCATACAGTGATTGAAAGTATAGATTATTTTAAAGACCTGAGTATATGGGCAGATCCAGCTTTGAGTTTTTCTAATCATATCAATCAACTGGTTAATGATAGTTGTAAAACTATAGGTTGTATAAACAGATATATAAAGTCTAGGAAATCAGAAATGATGAAGTCATTGTTTGTTATTTACATTAGACCCAGATATGAGTATGGAATAACAATATGATAATCATATAAGAAAGCAAGCATGAGTAAACTGAAAAGAGTACAACGGAAATATAAAAAGGGCATCCATGGATGTGAAAATTTAAGTTATTATGGAAGATTAAAATATCTGAACTTGTACAGTGCCTCATATAGATAGTTAAGAGAAAACCTCACTCAGGGAAATAGGGGCATTTGGTGACAGCTACCTCTGGGAATGTTTGAGGTTATCAAAAATTAGTACAGTCATCAGACTACCTATGTAGAAGATTCTATAGGAATGAGAAGTGTAATAATTGGTTCTCTGAGAGAGCAGCTGACGATGGAATAAACTACCAAATTACATTAAACCAAGCACTAGTTTAGATATTTTTAAAAACAGCATGGACACTTACTATGGGAATAACTGTTTTGATATTTTGGCAGACAAGAAGGGCATTAATGCCTATGCTTGAAATATTTGTATTTATGTATTTCTAAATCTGGCAAAGTGTCTAATAACTTTCCCCTACTAAGATGAATGAAATGCAATTGTACAATATATAAGAAAACATTTGAAATATTTAAGGCGGACTATTTAGTGTTTTATGAGCCTGGTACTTGTCAGGCACAATACTTTCATTTATTGTCTTGACATGTTGATAATGTGACTGAAGATGCGGCTGAATCAGGCTTTTTGAATTAACTTAAAATATTACTCAATCAGAGTGAGGGTGCTTACACAAAATACAGTAATGGCCTACAAAACATCTTTGCTGAAGTGGGTGGAATTGCAATTGCTTACTGACAGCAGGGGGGGTATCAAACCACCAAACTTCACTGATACAGTGATGCTTTAGAACAACTAAAGTGCCCTGGGACTCAGAAAGAATCACACCACCGTCACTAAGAGCCGCGGCCAGAAGGGACTGTTTTTGTGAGCTGAGAAAATGAAATTCACAGACATGTTAGTTGCACTAAGGAAAGATCTCATTATTGGCTGATTTTTCATGCCTCTGAATTGCATGGTATTACCACTAGTGCTAATCAGCACTTTCCTATGATGATCACCACCGGTGGCCTATGCATTTGTAGACACAGATATCCCCCCCCCCCCCCAAGTGATTCTCCCATGGACAGATACACACACACAAACATGCTTGCATTCCCATACCTCTTACCTGTACCTTAGATTACAGAATGTCCATGATGTATCCTATTATTTTTACCCTTGTCCCAATAGTTAAAAAAAATCTCCCTTGTATTTTCTAGTGTTCCTCCCAGCTTTGTCTGGAAATCTTGAGCAGAGCTGCACAGAAGTATGGCAACTCCCCCCCCACCACCCATGCACCACACATGGACACCCACACCGCAACCCTCTCAACTATCCCTGATTTTACAGAACGTCCCTGATTTTGCCTTATTCCTGCCCTGTCCCTTGAAAATCATGGACCATTACTGTCAGTCAGTAATTACCAGACAGAGTTTCATACATCTTATTATTCAAAAAATTCACCCTAAACAAAAACCTGCATTGTAGAGCAGAGCAATAAAACACTGTTAAAGAAGGACTATCTGAGTCAAAGGTGCAGGGTTTGAATCCTTTTCTTTCCCCATTGTTCTATTTTTTAAGTGACTTGTGTAATATTTAAAGAGAATCCCTGGTGTCAAGTGCTACCATAGACAACTAAAGCTCTGCTTAGTTGATGAGTTTCTTTTTGTGTGGTGTACAGGAGTTGTATTTTTTCCACAATTCTTTATTTTTTTAAGTGAGATAGGGTAATATTTAATGAGTGTCCCTGGTGTCTAGTATTAACCCCATACTTCTTGCATCTTTTGTGTTACAAAACCATTGCTCTATTAACTTATTATGAAACTTTAGTGCAATAAAGATTATCCCTGTTGTTTAGTGATCCCCTCCCCCACCTACACATCTTCCCTGCTGTAAAACTGTTGTTCTGTTACCTTTTAAGAGAGTTTAGAGTAATATTTAAAGATTCCTCCTAGTGTCTACTGACCCACCAACCAATACATTTTTTGTACTGCAAAAGTGTTGTTCTATTAATTTTATAAGTGATATTTTGTAATATTTACATTTCCTTGATATCTGGCGTTCCTTCCTCAAATACTGCAGGATTTGCCTGTTAGTTCATTAGCCTAGACAGTTCTTAGAGGGAAAACAGCTCCTCCCACATACACACAAGCCCAGTCAGCCCACCTACCCAATTGCACTCACAGGCACACTCATCCATCTTTACACACACACACACACACACACACACACACACACACACACACACACACACACACACACACACACACACACACACACACACACACACACACACACACACACACACACACACACACACACACACACACACACACACACACCTCTTCACTGCTACCTGTCTGCTAAATTCCCTGTCACTTACCTCTAATGCAATTTCCTAATTGGAAGTAATGAGTGAATACAAAAATTTGACCAAGCTAATTAATTCATCTGGCTCAGCGCAATTATTCAGTGACTGATTCTCTACATCACTCAACTGTAAAAATGCCTTACTTCCAGCATTTCCAGGGGAGAGCACATGACTAATTAGCATAGGCTACTCACACAAAATGCCTCATAAATATTTGTGGTAGGCCATAGAGACAGCCGATTGTGGTGTTTCACCACTTTGAGGTGAAACATGACATTAAAGATGTCACTAAACAGAAAATAGTTGCCACCAGTGTTAATAACAGCTTACTGCTGGTGGTAACTTTTCTAAATTCCATTGGTGGTGTTTTAAATTTAAAGTATGAGGAAAACTTGCAGTGTGTAGTTGATTTTGAAGTAGTCCAAAAAGTATAATGCAAGTAATGGTCTAACATTCTTTGTTTTTATATAGCCAGCCTTGTTTATTGCTGTTGTACTTGTGCCATTTTTAAAGGTTTTCAGTTTCTGTGTTTTTTTACAACTTGCAGTTTTTAGATAATTACTCTAAATTACACATGGTCACAACAGGTGTACTACACAAGGTTCCTTGAGAAGTATGAAAGCTTCCATAGGGTTCTTCCACATCAAAAAGTTAGAAAAGTATTACCCTTGATGGAAGATATTTCTAGCAATTAATTTTCCAGTGTGAATAGCAACATTTTTCTACTTGTAAATATCATTCATAATGAAGAATGGAGTCCCACAGTAGTTGTGTAGGGTCATGTTTATTCAACCTTTCTCCTACCAGGCTGGGTGAAAGGAAAAAAAAAGTAATGAAAGTGGATAAAATAAATTAGCAGAATGTTCCTAGGAGTTATAGTGTACAGATATCAACAAACAGTTGTATTCCACAAATAATGTGCTGGAGTCTTAGATGTAAGGTTTTACAGATCTTTATTTCAAGATGAATGAAATGATAAGCAAAATTAAGTTCTCTGTCTTCATGCAGCTATCTTAATCATCTGCATCAGCCGAATAATTATTTAGCCAGAAAAAATGTAAAGTGAAGACTGCATTTAAATACACAATGACAGTCACACAAGTCAAGTAACAAATCTGTCAACAGCTGTGAAAATAGCACTGCTGCATCAGCTGACTGGCAGGCTTTGCCACAAATTTTACCAACAGAAATAGATAATTTCTAAAGGGAGAACTTAATACACTTTAATATGCATGTGCATCTTGGGCTATGTATATTGAACTTAAATGGTTATCACATTATAGTATATATTAACCTGAAAACGTATGTGTGTATGAGTATTTTTTTTTTTGGGGGGGGGGGGGGTTATGACTGAGTATTATACCATGCTTATGATACAATACATAATCATTGAAATAGCAAATCAGCTAAGCACCTGAATGGCCTGGCACTATACCATTATGATCCTAAAGATTTTATTAATTGCAGTTGCTTTTTTGTTTTGATGCAACCTGCCACTAAAATGCAATACAAAAAAAAAGTTAAAAATGGCAATGCCTGCTGGTGGCACAGTGGCACAAAAGCTAATACAGCTGCCTCACAACACTTGGTTCTCCACTTCATTTCTTGTCAGGGACACATCCTGTGCAGGTCCTTGTAGTGTCCTTTTGGCCTTTTGCTGGTTCTACAGTTTTTTCCACATCTAAAAGAGAAGCCAGATTTCATCTAGTAACTTTCCAAACTGCTCAGAGATAACCATATCATGTGCAAGTTATTGTGTGAATGTTGAGATAGACTAGCATTATATCCATTTCAGTTTTTTTTTGTCTTGTACCCAGTGAGAACAGGATATACTGCAAGTCCTCCTTGACTCTTAACCAGATAAAGTGGGTATTAAAGAACAAATAAAAGATATACTGCATTACTCTAGCTCTAGCCCCACTTCCTTCCCTTTTCATGCCTCCAGGCTCCAAAGCAGAGTCACTGTACTGGATCCTCTCAGACAGCATGATTCTTTCTCACTTTGTATTGATGAGCACTTTAATGTAGTAAGAACAGCACCTGAATAAATGTTATGGGTGCTTACCATAAAGGTATATCTGTGAGTAGAGATACTGCTATAGGAATTGACAGAACTTTCGGCACAGGCATTAGGACTTCCAGCAAACCAAATGTTTCCATGTTGCTGTTATCTTTCCAATATTGCATTGTCTGTCTAATTTTGAACAGGCGCAAGATGCACAACATAAGCACTAAAGCATAAGGCAGGGAGATGGAAAGATGGCAAGATCCTGCTTCTGAAGACAGATTTCCTGCTGAAGGTGGGTTAGAAGAGGCTGCCATGCCACATGAATCTTGCATACTTTTGAAAGTCTACTGATACTTAAAGAGTCATTTTCTTGAGACCAGTGCAACTTCAAAATTCATTGCAGTATGATACCTATGAGGTACCATTAACATAGAGCATCACTGTTAAGTCCATTATCAAGCCCTGAGATGCATATTTGCTGTGGAAAGTGGTTCTAAAGCTCTTAAAGTTGTAGGTATTTCACAATGTCTTGAATCTTTTCTATGGACCCAAATATCTGTCTAATCCTGGGATCAAAAGAACAAACTATAAAAGTCAATACTTGAGCTGGCAAAAGTGAAAACTTTGCAAACTTCATAGTAACTCCTAAGAAGTGCAACATATGAAACAGAAGCTCCCACTGCTTGAAAAGATAGCACCTTGATGCAACTATCACTGATATACTATAAATTTCATTAGAACCCTCAAGAGTTGAGTTTTTTCAAAAGAGAAGCATTTGAAACTGATAATAATTACTTCCCACTCAGAAGCAAATTAATCTTCTTGATTTTTTTAATATCTCCAAATCTTTTGAGTTTCTAATACTATAACGGGAATGTACCCCAGTGCTAAGTCAAAGTAAGATTAAAGTTCATGAAATTAGTATTGTTTCAGTCTTTGATGTCAGCCAGTAGTGCTCTTTGCAGCACTCGTAATGTGCCTAGTAATGACTCCTTCTGCAAATAGTATGGAGTTACATGTATTGGTTGTTGTTGTCTTTTGGCTTTTCCCGGTTAGGGGTTGCCACAGTGAAACTCCGGGTCTGCTATTGATTGGCAGTAGATTTTGATGAACGCCGAGATGCCAGCTCGACATTCAACCTTCAACTAAGGCATGCCCATTTACGCATGTCTTTCGAATGCCCACCCAGCCACGGGGAGGACATGTAGACTCCACACAGAAGGCAGTCCCCGCACTCCAGCCGAGAATCAAACGGGAGAACCTCTTACTATGAGGCAACAACACTACCGCTGCACCATCATAGATGTAGTTACATGTATTGGTAACATATCTAAATATGATTGTAGACTCTTTTTATAAGACCCACTGCTCCTACTACTATTGGAACTATCTGGGAAGCTTTCTTCCACATTGTTCTTGTTTCTGCCTGCAAATCCTGAAATTTTATGACTTTGTGTCTCTCTGTACGCAGGATACTGTAGTCACTGGGTGTGTCAATTTCAATTATCAATGTTACTTTTGTCTTCTTTCCCTGGACCAGTATATCTGGTTTTCTAGCATCTATCTTTTCAACTGTTGGTCATGGATAATCTTGTGATGTAGACTTCATCATTTTCTAAGATGCTTTGTGGCTCCTATTTCCAGTGTTTTTAAGCCACTTCAATACCATAATGTTTGCACAATCCCCAGTGCAACAGTCTTGCCACATTATTATGCCTTTCAATATACAGTCCGTCTGCATTAATATGTCGCAACCAGCAACGAGATGTGCAATTGTTTCCAATTCTGTTTTACAAAACCTACATTTGCCTGTTTCTCCCACATGTTCAATGGACATTTTAAACCAATGTGTATGTAGCCTATTATCTTGGGCCAATATTAACCTTTCATCTCTTGGTTTAAATTCACCTCTCCTTAGCCATTCCTGTGTTCGTTCCTAATCAACATGAGGTTCTTCCAGAAGTTTTCTATACTTGCAACTATATTTATGCATTTTCCACATTTCTTGCATTTTCATCTGGTCCTTCACCTTATATTCTTTCTTTTGTTTTTTGGCACATTCAGTTTCTGCCTGATTCTTATCTACTTCTAGTTTGATTTCCATTCCTGCTTGATGCCGATATTCTTCTGCCAGCCTAAGCAAGAAAGTCATCTTAGATTTTATTCTCCTCATGTTTTAAATCTTTCACTACATTTGGGTCTTGTCAGATCAACAGATGTGTGGAGCCCCACGATTGCAGATCTATACATGTAATCAATTTCAAGGAGGCCCATCCCTCCTTCAAAACGGGGCATATATAATCTTGGTGTGCACTGATTTTTATAACTCACTTGGTAAGCATGAAGCATTCTTCTTGTTTTCCCATCTAATCTATCCAACAAGTGTTGGGACCAGTCAAACACTGCAAAACTGTAAGTTAGGACAGGAATAACAAATTGGTTTATAGCTTGGATTTTGTTCCTAGATGTCAATGCTGTTTTCAGGATTAATTTAAGTTATCTAAAATATTCCTTCAAGTTTTATTCCCATTTGTTCATATTTTATGGTTGATCCTTCATCAATTTACAAATATGTATACACTCCCTCTTGCTCAAGTTCTTTTATATCTCATTCTTGTCCCAAATTGATGTTTTCTTGGTGCTGCAGTTTTCCTGCTTTAAAGGTTGCTTTTGCACATTTATCAAGACCAAATGACATTCTTATATCATCTGAAAAAGTTTTGACAACTTGCAGTTGTGCTTTCAGTTCCTCATCTGATGAGCTATACAGTTTTAAATCATCGACAAAGAGAAGATGAGAAGTCTTTACACTTTCTTGTTTTCTAGGAGCCAAATTATAGCCATGGCCTAAGCTGTTAAGTAGACAGCTTAACTGGTTAAGAGAAAGGCCGAATAGCAGTGTTGACAGAGAGTCACCCTGGAATATCCTCCTTTGGATTTTTATCCCTAGAATAATAATTTGTCCTTTATCATGGCTTAATTACAAAGTGGTCTGCCACTGTTTCATGGTCACTGTAATGTAGTTGGTCAGTGTAGGATGCATCATATATATTTTTAAGCACTCTTTTATCCATGAAAGTGGGGTACTATCAAATTCTTTTTGTATCAGTCCATGCCATACTTAAATTCTTCCCCTTTTTACAGTTCTCCACTATGACTTTATTTAACAACAAATGATCCTTTGTTTCATATGACTTTCTTTTATTGCCCTTTTGTTCTATTGCCATGACTGAATTGTCTTCTAAATTGTAGAACTGGCCTGAGGTTCACTGTCTTGTTTGTCATCCAAAGGAATGTGATGCCATATCCAACTCCCCTTGTTTGGTAAGACTTCTTGGATGGCTCTGTTTTTGAAGAGTTTATGTGCCATTTTACTTGCATTATGTCTGAGGCAGGATAGAACATCTGACAAAAACAATACTGAGGGAAGTGATGGGGAAGATAAGGATAAGAGATAAACTTGAGACATTGCCTCCCTTCTCCATCAGCCATGATGAAGCACAGAAAGAAAATCTTCCTCTGACCACCTCTAAAGGGAGGAGGTCAGAAGAGGAGTCAATCATGTTTTATTAGATGCACAGGCTGGCAATCACCATTCTGTTCACCCTCTGCTGGGAAAGGTTTCTAGGACCAAACCACCTCTTGCTGTGGGATTGTTGGTTGATGTGAAGCCTATGCTTCTGTAGACCCATCTTTGTTCTTGAAAAAAGAATTTTGTGAAGGATGAAATATTATCTCCTCTCATACATCTTAACTGTCCAGATT